>NW_027366153.1:0-79758 GCF_046119375.1 Phyllobates terribilis
TTTTTGCTTTTTCCTGTTAATCCTAGCATGATAAAGAAGATTCAAAGAGAGTGAGATGCCAGCTCCTTTCATTCAGTCAGTAGCTTCAAACATTTCTGGTATATGAATAACATGATGTTTTTCAATGGCAAAAATCAATGAATATTGTAAATGCACAAACAGTAATATCTCCACATTGCAAGGTGCAATTCTGAAATTTTTTGCTTTTTCCTGCTAATCCTAGCATGATAAAGAAGATTCAAAGAGAGTGAGATGCCAGCTCCTTTCATTCAGTCAGTAGCTTCAAACATTTCTGGACGTTTTTCAATGGCAAAAATCAATGAATATTGTAAATGCACAAACAGTAATATCTCCACATTGCATGGTGCAATTCTGAAATTTTTTGCTTTTTCCTGCTAATCCTAGCATGATAAAGAAGATTCAAAGAGAGTGAGATGCCAGCTCCTTTCATTCAGTCAGTAGCTTCAAACATTTCTGGACGTTTTTCAATGGCAAAAATCAATGAATATTGTAAATGCACAAACAGTAATATCTCCACATTGCAAGGTGCAATTCTGAAATTTTTTGCTTTTTCCTGCTAATCCTAGCAGGATAAAGAAGATTCAAAGAGAGTGAGATGCCAGCTCCTTTCATTCAGTCAGTAGCTTCAAACATTCCTGGTATATGAAAAACATGTTTTTCAATGGCAAAAATCAATGAATATTGTAAATGCACAAACAGTAATATCTCCACATTGCAAGGTGCAATTCTGAAATTTTTTGCTTTTTCCTGCTAATCCTAGCAGGATAAAGAAGATTCAAAGAGAGTGAGATGCCAGCTCCTTTCATTCAGTCAGTAGCTTCAAACATTTCTGGTATATGAAAAACATGTTTTTCAATGGCAAAAATCAATGAATATTGTAAATGCACAAACAGTAATATCTCCACATTGCAAGGTGCAATTCTGAAATTTTTTGCTTTTTCCTGCTAATCCTAGCATGATAAAGAAGATTCAAAGAGAGTGAGATGCCAGCTCCTTTCATTCAGTCAGTAGCTTCAAACATTTCTGGACGTTTTTCAATGGCAAAAATCAATGAATATTGTAAATGCACAAACAGTAATATCTCCACATTGCAAGGTGCAATTCTGAAATTTTTTGCTTTTTCCTGTTAATCCTAGCATGATAAAGAAGATTCAAAGAGAGTGAGATGCCAGCTCCTTTCATTCAGTCAGTAGCTTCAAACATTTCTGGTATATGAAAAACATGTTTTTCAATGGCAAAAATCAATGAATATTGTAAATGCACAAACAGTAATATCTCCACATTGCAAGGTGCAATTCTGAAATTTTTTGCTTTTTCCTGCTAATCCTAGCATGATAAAGAAGATTCAAAGACAGTGAGATGCCAGCTCCTTTCATTCAGTCAGTAGCTTCAAACATTTCTGGTATATGAAAAACATGTTTTTCAAAGGCAAAAATCAATGAATATTGTAAATGCACAAACAGTAATATCTCCACATTGCAAGGTGCAATTCTGAAATTTTTTGCTTTTTCCTGCTAATCCTAGCATGATAAAGAAGATTCAAAGAGAGTGAGATGCCAGCTCCTTTCATTCAGTCAGTAGCTTCAAACATTTCTGGACGTTTTTCAATGGCAAAAATCAATGAATATTGTAAATGCACAAACAGTAATATCTCCACATTGCAAGGTGCAATTCTGAAATTTTTTGCTTTTTCCTGTTAATCCTAGCATGATAAAGAAGATTCAAAGAGAGTGAGATGCCAGCTCCTTTCATTCAGTCAGTAGCTTCAAACATTTCTGGACGTTTTTCAATGGCAAAAATCAATGAATATTGTAAATGCACAAACAGTAATATCTCCACATTGCAAGGTGCAATTCTGAAATTTTTTGCTTTTTCCTGCTAATCCTAGCAGGATAAAGAAGATTCAAAGAGAGTGAGATGCCAGCTCCTTTCATTCAGTCAGTAGCTTCAAACATTCCTGGTATATGAAAAACATGTTTTTCAATGGCAAAAATCAATGAATATTGTAAATGCACAAACAGTAATATCTCCACATTGCAAGGTGCAATTCTGAAATTTTTTGCTTTTTCCTGCTAATCCTAGCATGATAAAGAAGATTCAAAGAGAGTGAGATGCCAGCTCCTTTCATTCAGTCAGTAGCTTCAAACATTTCTGGTATATGAAAAACATGTTTTTCAATGGCAAAAATCAATGAATATTGTAAATGCACAAACAGTAATATTTCCACATTGCAAGGTGCAATTCTGAAATTTTTTGCTTTTTCCTGCTAATCCTAGCATGATAAAGAAGATTCAAAGAGAGTGAGATGCCAGCTGCTTTCATTCAGTCAGTAGCTTCAAACATTTCTGGACGTTTTTCAATGGCAAAAATCAATGAATATTGTAAATGCACAAACAGTAATATCTCCACATTGCAAGGTGCAATTCTGAAATTTTTTGCTTTTTCCTGTTAATCCTAGCATGATAAAGAAGATTCAAAGAGAGTGAGATGCCAGCTCCTTTCATTCAGTCAGTAGCTTCAAACATTTCTGGTATATGAATAACATGATGTTTTTCAATGGCAAAAATCAATGAATATTGTAAATGCACAAACAGTAATATCTCCACATTGCAAGGTGCAATTCTGAAATTTTTTGCTTTTTCCTGCTAATCCTAGCATGATAAAGAAGATTCAAAGAGAGTGAGATGCCAGCTCCTTTCATTCAGTCAGTAGCTTAAAACATTTCTGGACGTTTTTCAATGGCAAAAATCAATGAATATTGTAAATGCACAAACAGTAATATCTCCACATTGCAAGGTGCAATTCTGAAATTTTTTGCTTTTTCCTGCTAATCCTAGCATGATAAAGAAGATTCAAAGAGAGTGAGATGCCAGCTCCTTTCATTCAGTCAGTAGCTTCAAACATTTCTGGATGTTTTTCAATGGCAAAAATCAATGAATATTGTAAATGCACAAACAGTAATATCTCCACATTGCAAGGTGCAATTCTGAAATTTTTTGCTTTTTCCTGCTAATCCTAGCAGGATAAAGAAGATTCAAAGAGAGTGAGATGCCAGCTCCTTTCATTCAGTCAGTAGCTTCAAACATTTCTGGTATATGAAAAACATGTTTTTCAATGGCAAAAATCAATGAATATTGTAAATGCACAAACAGTAATATCTCCACATTGCAAGGTGCAATTCTGAAATTTTTTGCTTTTTCCTGCTAATCCTAGCATGATAAAGAAGATTCAAAGAGAGTGAGATGCCTGCTCCTTTCATTCAGTCAGTAGCTTCAAACATTTCTGGTATATGAAAAACATGTTTTTCAATGGCAAAAATCAATGAATATTGTAAATGCACAAACAGTAATATCTCCACATTGCAAGGTGCAATTCTGAAATTTTTTGCTTTTTCCTGCTAATCCTAGCATGATAAAGAAGATTCAAAGAGAGTGAGATGGGGGGAGTGGCCTGAGCACAGGACGAGATGGCAGCTTGATCCTGAGCTCCCTGAGGGCTAAAACTACAAAGCGACGATAAAAGCAACTTAAGAAGATTTACTCGATCAATTCTTACATGGATTAACTCCCTAAAGCTTAAGGATCATCTGGATACTGAAAAGACTCTCCCTGACCCGTTATTCTGGGAGATATTTCGTTTGGAAGCAGTGAGGTGCGTCCTTGATTTCATGCCAGTCGTGGGTATTGTGACATAGACCTGCAGGCTTGCAGGTCTGTGTGTCTCTGCAAGGGGACCCTCCCTACTCCCTTCCTCTGGACCTAGGAACACTGTTTATCGGGTGCTATCGGACAATTTGCAAAGGATTCATATTTTGAGGAAGGTGGCAAGGAGCCCTTAAAGCCTGCTCTGCTGTTGTGGGAGGCCGGTGGCTGCGGGACGAGCCGATTATATACCTCAGCTTTTACAGCCTGTGCTGGGAAGTAACAAAGACCGAGTCCTAACTAGACCCACGGGACCCTGTAGCCCTGAAAACGGCCCCACTGTACTGGACCGCCAGCCTGCAAGCTGTCCCTGCCTGCTATCCACCCCACTACCAGCTGCGACCGGGGGTAAGACTCCTACAGAGATACCACCGCCCGGCGCTGTACCACCCTGCTACTAGCTGCGACCAGTGACAGGACTCCGGAAGTTAAAAACACCGGCCGGCACTTTCTGTGGAGGATCGCGGACCCCGGGGACCTTCCAGATCTACAATCAAGTAAGAAGATTGTGAGACCGGAGCCCTGAGAAGTCCAGCACACGGACGCCAAGCTACGGGACCTTCCTGCTTCAGGACGCCGGCAGCAGCCCGAAGACCCGGCCCTGCTCACAGCTGACGCGGCTACACGGAGGAGCGGAACTGTAGATATCATCTAAAAAGGCCGCGCGGTCCCGCTGCTGTGGTGACGGAGACCGCGTGATAATCTGTCCCCCTCCACGGTCCTGCAACCTAAAGAGTGGACACTGAGACCGGGGACTTAGGTGAACCAATAGGACTCTGTCCCCTGAAGATCGACCCCTTCTATCAAGCCACAGGACTCTCCCTGACTGGAGACGCCGGCGGCCGCCAGGCAACCCGTCCCTGCTCCCAGCTGAAGTAGCTCTACGGAACACCGGACCGGACCTACAGGACCCCGCACCTTGGAGAAGTGGCACTGCTCCTCCGGACCAAGCCTCCTGCCTCTACGGGACAAGACCCCTAAATCTAGCTGAGGACCGGGACCCCAAGCCTGAACGACGCGGAGACCGGGAGCCGGAGCGGGACTGCATACTTCAAAGTAAGGTGAGCTAAACCCAGGCTGACGCCCGGGCTCTTACCTAACTTCTGGGGACCCGTCCTTTAAAATCCCGGGGCTGCTCCGGTCGTAGCGGTGTCTCTCCCTCCTGCAGCTCGCCGATCTGTCCCCTTCTCCCTTCAGCTGACTGCCACCGATGGTTCCTGCGGCCGGGCTCCTTGCTTCCTGTGCGGCTGTTACTTGTTTCCTGGGGCTGTTCCTAGAGTGACGGTGCCCCTCCGCTGCAACGGACCCGCTCTGCTCCACCCCCTCCTTGTTTGACGGACACCGCCGGTGTTCACAGCCCACATTCCTATAACCCCGGGTCTATTATAGCGGCGGCGGTTTCCCCCTCCTGCTGCTGGGGGGGCCGCTCTGATGTCCCTGATCCTAACTGACAGGAGCCACCGGTACTTACAGTCCGCTTCATTCCTCCCCGCTGTGCCGCTCTGCTGCTGACTCTGCTGAATCTGTGACTCTGGTGCCTGGCTCTGCAGACCCCTGTGGGTTGATTCCCCTACCTGCTGCAACACTGCTAAATCTTGTATGCTGCCGATATTTGAGCCCTACAGACTCCTATGACTCTATTCTTTATTTCTGCAGCAACACAGCTGTGCTCCGTGTCCATAGTACTGAATTTCCACTGGCACATTTAAAACTCCCGCCTCTATCTGTATCATTGCTCTGCTCTGCTGTCCAAGGTGCTGATCTTACATTATTCAGATTCTCCTGCCACCTGTTGCGGAGTCGCTCTGCACTGCTGTCCATGGTGCTGATCTGAACTGCTGTCCATGGTGCTGAACTTATATTAGTCTGTACTGCTGTCCATGGTGCTGAACTTATACCAGTCAATTTCTCCTGCCTCCTGCTGCAGCGTCGATCTGAACTGCTGTCCATGGTGCTGATTCTATATTAATACTGATACAGAGGTTTATTAAACTCCAAACGGTGTAATATCATTTTGACTGCGAGACTTGACTCTGAGGGGAGGGGGGGGATAGGAGGATCTGTTTCTGCCCTCATATATATACCCTGTGACTACGCTACTTGATATATATATAACAGTTGGTGCCCATGGAACTCTACAGATTTGCAAGCCTCCATAATACTTAGTTTCATGTTAAGAACTATATGTGCCTTTTATTTTTATCCCTCAGGTCAATTTCATTATTTTTTTTTTGTTACTTTTGATTGTAATTCATATTTTAAGGATTGCATTTTAGGGGGTACATAATTTTGCAGTTTTTAAGGGTATTGATTGTCTTTTGTTGGATTGATATTTGTTTAACGCAAATTTCTTCTAGCCATTGTTCCCAGTCATTTTGCAACCCTAAAGTCTTTTGTCCACCTTTTAGGTCAAATATTTTTAGTGTCATTTTAGTGTTTTTCTATATATATATACCCATAGGTCTGATATTTTATAATGGCGGCTAATAAAAAAAATACCCAAAAGTCTTTGGAAGCTCCCCTTAAAACTAGTGCGGTTAGAGCGAAGTCCTCCCAACGCTTTTCATTTTCAAACCCATCAGAAGATGCTGTCAATACTGTCAGTCCACTTAAGTCCAGATCACCTCATAGAAATCCGGAAGACAGACAGAGTTCTAAAATAAGCTCTCCCACCAAAGAATCTTCTAAAAGTCTATTATCTCCAAAACCACAGAGAATTCCTGATGCTAAACCTGCCCCTTCTACCGTAGTTAAAGAAAAAAAAGTGGAAGAGATGGATATTTCCATCTCATCAAAGAGAAGGGACCCAGGAGCCTGGAGCAACAAGTATTCTTCACTGGCTACGAGTTCGGAGGAGGAATCCTCGGACACGTCTCCTAATCCTAGTCCAGATAAGAGACGTGCTAAAAAGGACTTTTCCCCTTCGTCCCCAGACCCTACGCTTAGTGTCCCGGTCAAAATGCCCATTTCACAAGAGTTGGGAAATACCGACCTTGGTTCATATCTGGACAATCTTTTAAAGACAATTGACAGAAATATGAAACTGGGCTTCGAGAAACAGGTAGACACCATGAAATCTACTTTGGAAGCTTTTGGTCTTAAATTGGAGGAAAACACTAAAAGACTTGAAACGGTGGAGGGAAGGGTAGAGTCTGTCTCTTCTGATAATCTAGAAATTAAATCTGAGCTTAAAAGACTCAGATTAAAAGTTGCGGATTTGGAGGATAGGAGTAGGAGAAATAATTTGAAAATTAGAGGCATATCTGAGGACGTTTCTCCCTCAGATGTCTTGGCTTTTGTCAAAGACTTATTTCACAAGACAATCCCATCCCTCTCTGAGCAGGATCTTATTATCGATAGGGCCCATCGCCTATTTCGTCCGACCTCCATCTCCTCGGATCTTCCTAGGGATGTAATAGTTAGGTTACATTTTTTCTCGACCAAAGAGAAAATCTTGAATTATATTAGGGAAAACAGGACTTTTCCAGAGCCTTTTTCGCACCTAAAAATCTTCTCAGATTTTTCCAAAGAAACCATGGATACAAGAAGGTCATACAAACTGACCACAGATAGACTGAGGGATATGAATATCCCGTATAGGTGGGGCTTTCCAGTAAAGTTGCTGATTTTCTTTAACCGGAAAACATTCACTCTTACAGATCCTGATGAAGGCCCTAAATTTTTTGATTTTATAAAAGACATTCCCTACAAAGTTACAAAGGCACCCCACCGCTGAAATGATAAACACTACTCCCTCGGGAGTCCCCTTTAAAAATAAACTCATTTTATCACCTCACCTAACATGCTATAATAAATTTATCATTCTTCTTTACATTTAGCCTTCATGGTTTGTCCACATTATTTTTCCCCCCAATCTGAGGGAGAACCTTTTCGGTGAAGGTTCCCTCAGGAGATTTTTTGATTCGTTTTTTCTTTTTCTTTGAATACTTGGTTATTGTTATTACTATCTTTGAATTAATATTAGAGATATTGTATTCCAGCTTTGATTGTCGGTTGATTTTTATTTTTTGGGAATTTGTTGGACCAACTGACCCCTCTCCTTGTGATTTACTTTGATTATTAATTTACCTATGCCTATCAAGATCATCACCTATAATGTAAGAGGCCTAAACAGTCCCAATAAGAGATTCTCCCTTTGGAAGGAATTGGGTCATCTTGGTGCTGATGTTGCGTGTCTTCAGGAGACAAGGTTTGCCGAGGGAAAACACCCTACCTTCACCCACAAACGCTACCCTCATATATTTGAATCCACTAGCGACCGGAAAAAAGCCGGTGTAGCTACAGTGATCAGAGATTCTGTCCCATTTGAGTTTTTAGATCAGCATAAAGATGTCAATGGAAGGTTCCATATATTGCTCTGTAAACTGAATAATCATGAGTGCACTGTTGTTAACCTATACGCCCCAAATAAAAAGCAAATACCCTTTTTGAACAAGGTTTTCAGAAAGGTTGAAGAGGTTAGGAGAGGTGAATTGATTTTTTTAGGAGACTTCAACATGGTCCCAGACGGGCATAAGGACTCTTCCTCCCCCAGCCGTCACTTATACCCAACGCTAAATAATTGGCTTTATAAAAACGAACTATTTGATACATTTAGATGTCTGCAAACTACCTCCAAAGAATTCTCCCACTTTTCGGATGCGCACCAAACGGCCTCTAGAATTGACTTAATAATAACTGATGTCTTTTCTTTACCCAAATTCTCTAACGTATCTATAGGCCTTAGGTCTCTATCAGATCATGCCCCTACGTCATGTGAAATTCATATTGGTCCTCTTATTACAAATGGATTTCTTTGGAAATGTAGATCTTCACTTATTCATAACACCAAATACAAAAAAATTATTGAAAAAGCTATTTCTGATTATTTTAGGGAGAACGATACCCCAGACTTATCTAATCCTTTCTCCAGCTGGTGCGCTCACAAGGCTGTCCTTCGTGGTGTACTAATGCAGATATCCTCATCTGAAAAAAAAGAAAAAAGAACAAAAATTAATTCTCTTCAAAAACTGATTAGGGAAAAAGAACTAGAACAAATAAATCTTCCTTCCCCTTCCCCAATAATTTAAAAAGAGCTCTCAAATTTAAGGGTAGAGCTAAAATCAGAAATTTCTTCCTCCTATGATGCGATTATTCGGAAATCAAAATTTAATTACTATGCGGCTCTAAATAAACCTACCCGCTTTATGGCCCGCCTAGTCAAATGTAAAAGAGCAATTAATAGAATAGATAAAATAAAAAACAATAGTGGAATAACGTTTTGCCACCCTAAAGATATAGTGAACCAGTTTGCAAATTTTTACAAAAAACTCTACAACATCAAAACTGATCCTCTAATTTCCCATCCTCACCCAGATGCAATCAACAAATTTTTATCCTCCATTAACCTACCGAAATTGAGCCCTCTGGATCACGAGTCATTGAATAAGCCTTTTTCTAACCTTGAAATTATTAACACAATAAAGCAACTTAAAGATTTCAAGGCTCCGGGTCCAGATGGGTTCATCAATGAGTATTAAAAAACTTTTTGTGACCTACTTTCTTCCCCTCTCACGAAAATTTTCAATCATGCTTCCTCAATAAGCTCCTTCCCCTCAGAAATGCTGGAAGCCACCATTACCCTAATACCCAAGTCTAAGGATGAGAGAGATAATGTTAAAAATTATAGGCCCATTTCGCTAATTAACACTGATATTAAGATATATTCGAAAATTCTGGCCAATCGTTTATCGACTATTCTCCCATCTCTCATCAACGACGATCAGATTGGCTTCGTTGGTGGGAGGCAAGCAACTGATGGCTCTAGAAGACTTCTGAATATTATTAAGGTGATAAATACGGCGAAACTCCCAACTTCATTGCTTGCTTTAGACGCTGAAAAAGCTTTCGACAGGTTAAATTGGCTATACCTTAAACTCACCCTTATTAAATTCGGTTTTGATAACAAATTTCTCTCTTCAATTATGGCCCTCTATTCTAACCCCCAAGCAAAAATTTATGTTAACAATTATCTCTCAAATCCAATCCCTATCACAAATGGTACTAGACAGGGTTGCCCACTTTTCCCCCTTCTCTTTGTCCTGGCTATGGAGCCTTTGGCACAGAGGATTAGAGAAAACACTGACATTAGGGGGATTTCTACCCCATCTCGAGAATTTAAAATTGGCCTCTTTGCAGATGATGTTATGCTTTCCTTACTGGACCCAGTAAATTCGGTTGCGGAAGTTTCGAAGGTTCTAGAACTATTCTCTCAGATTTCTTATTTTAAGATCAATAATGAGAAGTCTAAACTTTTAAACATTAATCTGGACCGTCAGACGAGAGAGGTTTTACACTCGAGATTTTCCTTCGGTTTGGCTAAACGCAATCTGACTTATTTGGGGATCAGTATTGGTAAAACTATTAACTCAACAATTTCTGACAACCTGGTTCTGATTGAGGATATCGTCCGTGGAGATTTGATGGAATTTTTGAAAAGAGATTTGTCATGGTGGGGTAGAGTCCTCTCTATTAAGATATTTGTTCTACCCAAAATCTTGTATTTTTTCCGCAACTTACCTTTAACTATTTCTCACATCTTTATTCAAAAAATTCAAAATCAGATTAATTCCTATGTCTGGGATAATAAACGTGCGAGGATATCTGCAGATATATTGTACAAGAATAAGTGCAACGGAGGTCTGAGCCACCCTAATATTTCCGCTTACTATTTGGCAAACCTCATCAAACAGAGCAGTAATTGGTTTAATTCTGACAGTCCCCCAGCTTGGATGACTCTGGAGACCTTCTTAAATAATGGTTCTTCTCCCCGTGAATTGTTACTTAGGCATCTCTTTAAACAGTGCACTCATGATTCTTCCCATCCTATTTTCCAGGCGATTATTGACGCCTGGAAAAAAATCGCCAAAAGAAAGAAAAAGAGTCCCCTAAGAGATTCTGATAGGGATAAATTTTCTTTTGTCAAAAATTTTCCAATTGGTTTTGTTGCTGATCTGTATAACTCTTCCATTCCAGATCAGTGGGACAATAAAGGGTTAAGGAAAATTGGAGACTTCTATGAAACTTCTGCCTTTATTCCTTTCCAAACTCTTAAAAAAAGATTCAACTTACCTTCCTCTGATTTCTTTTTATACTCTCATTTAAAGAGCATTATTCTGGAATTTATTTCTGGTAAACTTATTGTTTCTGAAACCTCGGTGAACCTGTTAAGCAACCCATCTCACAAAATTTTTTGGAGCCTGAGACACATATATAACAGCTTCAATAATGATCTTTCCTTCCAAAAACACCTCTACATGATACGCTGGGAAAAAGATCTAAAACTCAATTTCCAATCCGATCAATGGGAGAGTGCTGTTCTTTTTTCTCAGGCCTCTAATATATCTATGCCCTTACAAGAGGCTTACTTCAAAATTCTAACCAGATGGTATTACACTCCAATCAGGCTTCACCATATAAAGCCCAGCAACTCTCCCCTTTGTTGGAGGGAGTGCGGCCTTAGGGGAGATCTTTTACATCTCCTTTGGAGCTGCCCTAAAATCCGGAATCTATGGGCTCAGATCTCTTCTTTGGTAGATGACCTTTTAGGCAGACCTGTAGTATTGACCCCTCAAATGGCTTTACTATCCTTAGATCTTGAACCATATAAGTCGTTTGAAAGATCTTTGGTGATTCACTTATTTTCAGTGTGTAAGAACGCATTGGCTTTTTATTGGAGAAAGTCACATGTCCCCACTTTGGAGGACTTAGTTGATAAGATGAATCTCCATAGAATATTTGAACTCAGATTTGCCCTTATCAACAATAATTTACTTAAATTTTCTGGGAAGTGGGATATTTGGCTCACTAAATTCCCTCAACCCTCTCATAACGCTGGAACATCTTAATGTGTGTCGTGTTTAGCTCATTAATATGTTTAATTTTTGCTAATGATAGTAATGTGTGTTTAAAATGTTCAAATTTCTGTATTATCGTATATACTATTTGACGAACAAATTTCTCCCATCTTTCCTGATTATCCATTCCCGTTTGTTCCCTTTCCCTTTCCCTTCCCTCAGAATTTTTCCCTTATTATGAATATTCTTTTGTCACTACTTTTATGCCACGTGTGTTATTCCCCTGTTAAATTGTTTATTAAAAATAAAAAAAAATATGGTAAAACAAAGAGAGTGAGATGCCAGCTCCTTTCATTCAGTCAGTAGCTTCAAACATTTCTGGACGTTTTTCAATGGCAAAAATCAATGAATATTGTAAATGCACAAACAGTAATATCTCCACATTGCAAGGTGTAATTCTGAAATTTTTTGCTTTTTCCTGCTAATCCTAGCATGATAAAGAAGATTCAAAGAGAGTGAGATGCCAGCTCCTTTCATTCAGTCAGTAGCTTCAAACATTTCTGGACGTTTTTCAATGGCAAAAATCAATGAATATTGTAAATGCACAAACAGTAATATCTCCACATTGCAAGGTGCAATTCTGAAATTTTTTGCTTTTTCCTGTTAATCCTAGCATGATAAAGAAGATTCAAAGAGAGTGAGATGCCAGCTCCTTTCATTCAGTCAGTAGCTTCAAACATTTCTGGTATATGAATAACATGATGTTTTTCAATGGCAAAAATCAATGAATATTGTAAATGCACAAACAGTAATATCTCCACATTGCAAGGTGCAATTCTGAAATTTTTTGCTTTTTCCTGCTAATCCTAGCATGATAAAGAAGATTCAAAGAGAGTGAGATGCCAGCTCCTTTCATTCAGTCAGTAGCTTCAAACATTTCTGGACGTTTTTCAATGGCAAAAATCAATGAATATTGTAAATGCACAAACAGTAATATCTCCACATTGCAAGGTGCAATTCTGAAATTTTTTGCTTTTTCCTGCTAATCCTAGCATGATAAAGAAGATTCAAAGAGAGTGAGATGCCAGCTCCTTTCATTCAGTCAGTAGCTTCAAACATTTCTGGATGTTTTTCAATGGCAAAAATCAATGAATATTGTAAATGCACAAACAGTAATATCTCCACATTGCAAGGTGCAATTCTGAAATTTTTTGCTTTTTCCTGCTAATCCTAGCAGGATAAAGAAGATTCAAAGAGAGTGAGATGCCAGCTCCTTTCATTCAGTCAGTAGCTTCAAACATTTCTGGTATATGAAAAACATGTTTTTCAATGGCAAAAATCAATGAATATTGTAAATGCACAAACAGTAATATCTCCACATTGCAAGGTGCAATTCTGAAATTTTTTGCTTTTTCCTGCTAATCCTAGCATGATAAAGAAGATTCAAAGAGAGTGAGATGCCAGCTCCTTTCATTCAGTCAGTAGCTTCAAACATTTCTGGACGTTTTTCAATGGCAAAAATCAATGAATATTGTAAATGCACAAACAGTAATATCTCCACATTGCAAGGTGCAATTCTGAAATTTTTTGCTTTTTCCTGTTAATCCTAGCATGATAAAGAAGATTCAAAGAGAGTGAGATGCCAGCTCCTTTCATTCAGTCAGTAGCTTCAAACATTTCTGGTATATGAAAAACATGTTTTTCAATGGCAAAAATCAATGAATATTGTAAATGCACAAACAGTAATATCTCCACATTGCAAGGTGCAATTCTGAAATTTTTTGCTTTTTCCTGCTAATCCTAGCATGATAAAGAAGATTCAAAGAGAGTGAGATGCCAGCTCCTTTCATTCAGTCAGTAGCTTCAAACATTTCTGGTATATGAAAAACATGTTTTTCAATGGCAAAAATCAATGAATATTGTAAATGCACAAACAGTAATATCTCCACATTGCAAGGTGCAATTCTGAAATTTTTTGCTTTTTCCTGCTAATCCTAGCATGATAAAGATTCAAAGAGAGTGAGATGCCAGCTCCTTTCATTCAGTCAGTAGCTTCAAACATTTCTGGTATATGAAAAACATGTTTTTCCATGGCAAAAATCAATGAATATTGTAAATGCACAAACAGTAATATCTCCACATTGCAAGGTGCAATTCTGAAATTTTTTGCTTTTTCCTGCTAATCCTAGCATGATAAAGAAGATTCAAAGAGAGTGAGATGCCAGCTCCTTTCATTCAGTCAGTAGCTTCAAACATTTCTGGTATGTGAAAAACGTTTTTCAATGCCAAAAATCAATGAATATTGTAAATGCACAAACAGTAATATCTCCACATTGCAAGGTGCAATTCTGAAATTTTTTGCTTTTTCCTGCTAATCCTAGCATAATAAAGAAGATTCAAAGAGAGTGAGATGCCAGCTCCTTTCATTCAGTCAGTAGCTTCAAACATTTCTGGTATATGAAAAACATGTTTTTCAATGGCAAAAATCAATGAATATTGTAAATGCACAAACAGTAATATTTCCACATTGCAAGGTGCAATTCTGAAATTTTTTGCTTTTTCCTGCTAATCCTAGCATGATAAAGAAGATTCAAAGAGAGTGAGATGCCAGCTCCTTTCATTCAGTCAGTAGCTTCAAACATTTCTGGACGTTTTTCAATGGCAAAAATCAATGAATATTGTAAATGCACAAACAGTAATATCTCCACATTGCAAGGTGCAATTCTGAAATTTTTTGCTTTTTCCTGTTAATCCTAGCATGATAAAGAAGATTCAAAGAGAGTGAGATGCCAGCTCCTTTCATTCAGTCAGTAGCTTCAAACATTTCTGGACGTTTTTCAATGGCAAAAATCAATGAATATTGTAAATGCACAAACATTAATATCTCCACATTGCAAGGTGCAATTCTGAAATTTTTTGCTTTTTCCTGCTAATCCTAGCATGATAAAGAAGATTCAAAGAGAGTGAGATGCCAGCTCCTTTCATTCAGTCAGTAGCTTCAAACATTTCTGGACGTTTTTCAATGGCAAAAATCAATGAATATTGTAAATGCACAAACAGTAATATCTCCACATTGCAAGGTGCAATTCTGAAATTTTTTGCTTTTTCCTGTTAATCCTAGCATGATAAAGAAGATTCAAAGAGAGTGAGATGCCAGCTCCTTTCATTCAGTCAGTAGCTTCAAACATTTCTGGTATATGAAAAACATGTTTTTCAATGGCAAAAATCAATGAATATTGTAAATGCACAAACAGTAATATCTCCACATTGCAAGGTGCAATTCTGAAATTTTTTTGCTTTTTCCTGCTAATCCTAGCATGATAAAGAAGATTCAAAGAGAGTGAGATACCAGCTCCTTTCATTCAGTCAGTAGCTTCAAACCTTTCTGGTATATGAAAAACATGTTTTTCAATGGCAAAAATCAATGAATATTGTAAATGCACAAACAGTAATATCTCCACATTGCAAGGTGCAATTCTGAAATTTTTTGCTTTTTCCTGCTAATCCTAGCATGATAAAGAAGATTCAAAGAGAGTGAGATGCCAGCTCCTTTCATTCAGTCAGTAGCTTCAAACATTTCTGGTATATGAATAACATGATGTTTTTCAATGGCAAAAATCAATGAATATTGTAAATGCACAAACAGTAATATCTCCACATTGCAAGGTGCAATTCTGAAATTTTTTGCTTTTTCCTGCTAATCCTAGCATGATAAAGAAGATTCAAAGAGAGTGAGATGCCAGCTCCTTTCATTCAGTCAGTAGCTTCAAACATTTCTGGACGTTTTTCAATGGCAAAAATCAATGAATATTGTAAATGCACAAACAGTAATATCTCCACATTGCAAGGTGCAATTCTGAAATTTTTTGCTTTTTCCTGTTAATCCTAGCATGATAAAGAAGATTCAAAGAGAGTGAGATGCCAGCTCCTTTCATTCAGTCAGTAGCTTCAAACATTTCTGGTATATGAATAACATGATGTTTTTCAATGGCAAAAATCAATGAATATTGTAAATGCACAAACAGTAATATCTCCACATTGCAAGGTGCAATTCTGAAATTTTTTGCTTTTTCCTGCTAATCCTAGCATGATAAAGAAGATTCAAAGAGAGTGAGATGCCAGCTCCTTTCATTCAGTCAGTAGCTTCAAACATTTCTGGACGTTTTTCAATGGCAAAAATCAATGAATATTGTAAATGCACAAACAGTAATATCTCCACATTGCAAGGTGCAATTCTGAAATTTTTTGCTTTTTCCTGCTAATCCTAGCATGATAAAGAAGATTCAAAGAGAGTGAGATGCCAGCTCCTTTCATTCAGTCAGTAGCTTCAAACATTTCTGGACGTTTTTCAATGGCAAAAATCAATGAATATTGTAAATGCACAAACAGTAATATCTCCACATTGCAAGGTGCAATTCTGAAATTTTTTGCTTTTTCCTGCTAATCCTAGCAGGATAAAGAAGATTCAAAGAGAGTGAGTTGCCAGCTCCTTTCATTCAGTCAGTAGCTTCAAACATTTCTGGTATATGAAAAACATGTTTTTCAATGGCAAAAATCAATGAATATTGTAAATGCACAAACAGTAATATCTCCACATTGCAAGGTGCAATTCTGAAATTTTTTGCTTTTTCCTGCTAATCCTAGCATGATAAAGAAGATTCAAAGAGAGTGAGATGCCAGCTCCTTTCATTCAGTCAGTAGCTTCAAACATTTCTGGACGTTTTTCAATGGCAAAAATCAATGAATATTGTAAATGCACAAACAGTAATATCTCCACATTGCAAGGTGCAATTCTGAAATTTTTTGCTTTTTCCTGTTAATTCTAGCATGATAAAGAAGATTCAAAGAGAGTGAGATGCCAGCTCCTTTCATTCAGTCAGTAGCTTCAAACATTTCTGGTATATGAAAAACATGTTTTTCAATGGCAAAAATCAATGAATATTGTAAATGCACAAACAGTAATATCTCCACATTGCAAGGTGCAATTCTGAAATTTTTTGCTTTTTCCTGCTAATCCTAGCATGATAAAGAAGATTCAAAGAGAGTGAGATGCCAGCTCCTTTCATTCAGTCAGTAGCTTCAAACATTTCTGGTATATGAAAAACATGTTTTTCAATGGCAAAAATCAATGAATATTGTAAATGCACAAACAGTAATATCTCCACATTGCAAGGTGCAATTCTGAAATTTTTTGCTTTTTCCTGCTAATCCTAGCATGATAAAGAAGATTCAAAGAGAGTGAGATGCCAGCTCCTTTCATTCAGTCAGTAGCTTCAAACATTTCTGGTATATGAAAAACATGTTTTTCAATGGCAAAAATCAATGAATATTGTAAATGCACAAACAGTAATATTTCCACATTGCAAGGTGCAATTCTGAAATTTTTTGCTTTTTCCTGCTAATCCTAGCATGATAAAAAAGATTCAAAGAGAGTGAGATGCCAGCTCCTTTCATTCAGTCAGTAGCTTCAAACATTTCTGGACGTTTTTCAATGGCAAAAATCAATGAATATTGTAAATGCACAAACAGTAATATCTCCACATTGCAAGGTGCAATTCTGAAATTTTTTGCTTTTTCCTGTTAATCCTAGCATGATAAAGAAGATTCAAAGAGAGTGAGATGCCAGCTCCTTTCATTCAGTCAGTAGCTTCAAACATTTCTGGTATATGAATAACATGATGTTTTTCAATGGCAAAAATCAATGAATATTGTAAATGCACAAACAGTAATATCTCCACATTGCAAGGTGCAATTCTGAAATTTTTTGCTTTTTCCTGCTAATCCTAGCATGATAAAGAAGATTCAAAGAGAGTGAGATGCCAGCTCCTTTCATTCAGTCAGTAGCTTCAAACATTTCTGGACGTTTTTCAATGGCAAAAATCAATGAATATTGTAAATGCACAAACAGTAATATCTCCACATTGCAAGGTGCAATTCTGAAATTTTTTGCTTTTTCCTGCTAATCCTATAGCATGATAAAGAAGATTCAAAGAGAGTGAGATGCCAGCTCCTTTCATTCAGTCAGTAGCTTCAAACATTTCTGGACGTTTTTCAATGGCAAAAATCAATGAATATTGTAAATGCACAAACAGTAATATCTCCACATTGCAAGGTGCAATTCTGAAATTTTTTGCTTTTTCCTGCTAATCCTAGCAGGATAAAGAAGATTCAAAGAGAGTGAGATGCCAGCTCCTTTCATTCAGTCAGTAGCTTCAAACATTTCTGGTATATGAAAAACATGTTTTTCAATGGCAAAAATCAATGAATATTGTAAATGCACAAACAGTAATATCTCCACATTGCAAGGTGCAATTCTGAAATTTTTTGCTTTTTCCTGCTAATCCTAGCATGATAAAGAAGATTCAAAGAGAGTGAGATGCCAGCTCCTTTCATTCAGTCAGTAGCTTCAAACATTTCTGGACGTTTTTCAATGGCAAAAATCAATGAATATTGTAAATGCACAAACAGTAATATCTCCACATTGCAAGGTGCAATTCTGAAATTTTTTGCTTTTTCCTGTTAATCCTAGCATGATAAAGAAGATTCAAAGAGAGTGAGATGCCAGCTCCTTTCATTCAGTCAGTAGCTTCAAACATTTCTGGTATATGAAAAACATGTTTTTCAATGGCAAAAATCAATGAATATTGTAAATGCACAAACAGTAATATCTCCACATTGCAAGGTGCAATTCTGAAATTTTTTGCTTTTTCCTGCTAATCCTAGCATGATAAAGATTCAAAGAGAGTGAGATGCCAGCTCCTTTCATTCAGTCAGTAGCTTCAAACATTTCTGGTATATGAAAAACATGTTTTTCAATGGCAAAAATCAATGAATATTGTAAATGCACAAACAGTAATATCTCCACATTGCAAGGTGCAATTCTGAAATTTTTTGCTTTTTCCTGCTAATCCTAGCATGATAAAGAAGATTCAAAGAGAGTGAGATGCCAGCTCCTTTCATTCAGTCAGTAGCTTCAAACATTTCTGGTATATGAAAAACATGTTTTTCAATGGCAAAAATCAATGAATATTGTAAATGCACAAACAGTAATATCTCCACATTGCAAGGTGCAGTTCTGAAATTTTTTGCTTTTTCCTGCTAATCCTAGCATGATAAAGAAGATTCAAAGAGAGTGAGATGCCAGCTCCTTTCATTCAGTCAGTAGCTTCAAACATTTCTGGTATATGAAAAACGTTTTTCAATGGCAAAAATCAATGAATATTGTAAATGCAGAAACAGTAATATCTCCACATTGCAAGGTGCAATTCTGAAATTTTTTGCTTTTTCCTGCTAATCCTAGCATGATAAAGAAGATTCAAAGAGAGTGAGATGCCAGCTCCTTTCATTCAGTCAGTAGCTTCAAACATTTCTGGTATATGAAAAACATGTTTTTCAATGGCAAAAATCAATGAATATTGTAAATGCACAAACAGTAATATTTCCACATTGCAAGGTGCAATTCTGAAATTTTTTGCTTTTTCCTGCTAATCCTAGCATGATAAAGAAGATTCAAAGAGAGTGAGATGCCAGCTCCTTTCATTCAGTCAGTAGCTTCAAACATTTCTGGTATATGAATAACATGATGTTTTTCAATGGCAAAAATCAATGAATATTGTAAATGCACAAACAGTAATATCTCCACATTGCAAGGTGCAATTCTGAAATTTTTTGCTTTTTCCTGCTAATCCTAGCATGATAAAGAAGATTCAAAGAGAGTGAGATGCCAGCTCCTTTCATTCAGTCAGTAGCTTCAAACATTTCTGGACGTTTTTCAATGGCAAAAATCAATGAATATTGTAAATGCACAAACAGTAATATCTCCACATTGCAAGGTGCAATTCTGAAATTTTTTGCTTTTTCCTGTTAATCCTAGCATGATAAAGAAGATTCAAAGAGAGTGAGATGCCAGCTCCTTTCATTCAGTCAGTAGCTTCAAACATTTCTGGTATATGAATAACATGATGTTTTTCAATGGCAAAAATCAATGAATATTGTAAATGCACAAACAGTAATATCTCCACATTGCAAGGTGCAATTCTGAATTTTTTTGCTTTTTCCTGCTAATCCTAGCATGATAAAGAAGATTCAAAGAGAGTGAGATGCCAGCTCCTTTCATTCAGTCAGTAGCTTCAAACATTTCTGGACGTTTTTCAATGGCAAAAATCAATGAATATTGTAAATGCACAAACAGTAATATCTCCACATTGCAAGGTGCAATTCTGAAATTTTTTGCTTTTTCCTGCTAATCCTAGCATGATAAAGAAAATTCAAAGAGAGTGAGATGCCAGCTCCTTTCATTCAGTCAGTAGCTTCAAACATTTCTGGACGTTTTTCAATGGCAAAAATCAATGAATATTGTAAATGCACAAACAGTAATATCTCCACATTGCAAGGTGCAATTCTGAAATTTTTTGCTTTTTCCTGCTAATCCTAGCAGGATAAAGAAGATTCAAAGAGAGTGAGATGCCAGCTCCTTTCATTCAGTCAGTAGCTTCAAACATTTCTGGTATATGAAAAACATGTTTTTCAATGGCAAAAATCAATGAATATTGTAAATGCACAAACAGTAATATCTCCACATTGCAAGGTGCAATTCTGAAATTTTTTGCTTTTTCCTGCTAATCCTAGCATGATAAAGAAGATTCAAAGAGAGTGAGATGCCAGCTCCTTTCATTCAGTCAGTAGCTTCAAACATTTCTGGACGTTTTTCAATGGCAAAAATCAATGAATATTGTAAATGCACAAACAGTAATATCTCCACATTGCAAGGTGCAATTCTGAAATTTTTTGCTTTTTCCTGTTAATCCTAGCATGATAAAGAAGATTCAAAGAGAGTGAGATGCCAGCTCCTTTCATTCAGTCAGTAGCTTCAAACATTTCTGGTATATGAAAAACATGTTTTTCAATGGCAAAAATCAATGAATATTGTAAATGCACAAACAGTAATATCTCCACATTGCAAGGTGCAATTCTGAAATTTTTTGCTTTTTCCTGCTAATCCTAGCATGATAAAGAAGATTCAAAGAGAGTGAGATGCCAGCTCCTTTCATTTAGTCAGTAGCTTCAAACATTTCTGGTATATGAAAAACATGTTTTTCAATGGCAAAAATCAATGAATATTGTAAATGCACAAACAGTAATATCTCCACATTGCAAGGTGCAATTCTGAAATTTTTTGCTTTTTCCTGCTAATCCTAGCATGATAAAGAAGATTCAAAGAGAGTGAGATGCCAGCTCCTTTCATTCAGTCAGTAGCTTCAAACATTTCTGGACGTTTTTCAATGGCAAAAATCAATGAATATTGTAAATGCACAAACAGTAATATCTCCACATTGCAAGGTGCAATTCTGAAATTTTTTGCTTTTTCCTGTTAATCCTAGCATGATAAAGAAGATTCAAAGAGAGTGAGATGCCAGCTCCTTTCATTCAGTCAGTAGCTTCAAACATTTCTGGTATATGAAAAACATGTTTTTCAATGGCAAAAATCAATGAATATTGTAAATGCACAAACAGTAATATCTCCACATTGCAAGGTGCAATTCTGAAATTTTTTGCTTTTTCCTGCTAATCCTAGCATGATAAAGAAGATTCAAAGAGAGTGAGATGCCAGCTCCTTTCATTCAGTCAGTAGCTTCAAACATTTCTGGTATATGAAAAACATGTTTTTCAATGGCAAAAATCAATGAATATTGTAAATGCACAAACAGTAATATCTCCACATTGCAAGGTGCAATTCTGAAATTTTTTGCTTTTTCCTGCTAATCCTAGCATGATAAAGAAGATTCAAAGAGAGTGAGATGCCAGCTCCTTTCATTCAGTCAGTAGCTTCAAACATTTCTGGTATATGAAAAACATGTTTTTCAATGGCAAAAATCAATGAATATTGTAAATGCACAAACAGTAATATTTCCACATTGCAAGGTGCAATTCTGAAATTTTTTGCTTTTTCCTGCTAATCCTAGCATGATAAAGAAGATTCAAAGAGAGTGAGATGCCAGCTCCTTTCATTCAGTCAGTAGCTTCAAACATTTCTGGACGTTTTTCAATGGCAAAAATCAATGAATATTGTAAATGCACAAACAGTAATATCTCCACATTGCAAGGTGCAATTCTGAAATTTTTTGCTTTTTCCTGTTAATCCTAGCATGATAAAGAAGATTCAAAGAGAGTGAGATGCCAGCTCCTTTCATTCAGTCAGTAGCTTCAAACATTTCTGGTATATGAATAACATGATGTTTTTCAATGGCAAAAATCAATGAATATTGTAAATGCACAAACAGTAATATCTCCACATTGCAAGGTGCAATTCTGAAATTTTTTGCTTTTTCCTGCTAATCCTAGCATGATAAAGAAGATTCAAAGAGAGTGAGATGCCAGCTCCTTTCATTCAGTCAGTAGCTTCAAACATTTCTGGACGTTTTTCAATGGCAAAAATCAATGAATATTGTAAATGCACAAACAGTAATATCTCCACATTGCAAGGTGCAATTCTGAAATTTTTTGCTTTTTCCTGCTAATCCTATAGCATGATAAAGAAGATTCAAAGAGAGTGAGATGCCAGCTCCTTTCATTCAGTCAGTAGCTTCAAACATTTCTGGACGTTTTTCAATGGCAAAAATCAATGAATATTGTAAATGCACAAACAGTAATATCTCCACATTGCAAGGTGCAATTCTGAAATTTTTTGCTTTTTCCTGCTAATCCTAGCAGGATAAAGAAGATTCAAAGAGAGTGAGATGCCAGCTCCTTTCATTCAGTCAGTAGCTTCAAACATTTCTGGTATATGAAAAACATGTTTTTCAATGGCAAAAATCAATGAATATTGTAAATGCACAAACAGTAATATCTCCACATTGCAAGGTGCAATTCTGAAATTTTTTGCTTTTTCCTGCTAATCCTAGCATGATAAAGAAGATTCAAAGAGAGTGAGATGCCAGCTCCTTTCATTCAGTCAGTAGCTTCAAACATTTCTGGACGTTTTTCAATGGCAAAAATCAATGAATATTGTAAATGCACAAACAGTAATATCTCCACATTGCAAGGTGCAATTCTGAAATTTTTTGCTTTTTCCTGCTAATCCTAGCATGATAAAGAAGATTCAAAGAGAGTGAGATGCCAGCTCCTTTCATTCAGTCAGTAGCTTCAAACATTTCTGGTATATGAAAAACGTTTTTCAATGGCAAAAATCAATGAATATTGTAAATGCACAAACAGTAATATCTCCACATTGCAAGGTGCAATTCTGAAATTTTTTGCTTTTTCCTGCTAATCCTAGCATGATAAAGAAGATTCAAAGAGAGTGAGATGCCAGCTCCTTTCATTCAGTCAGTAGCTTCAAACATTTCTGGACGTTTTTCAATGGCAAAAATCAATGAATATTGTAAATGCACAAACAGTAATATCTCCACATTGCAAGGTGCAATTCTGAAATTTTTTGCTTTTTCCTGTTAATCCTAGCATGATAAAGAAGATTCAAAGAGAGTGAGATGCCAGCTCCTTTCATTCAGTCAGTAGCTTCAAACATTTCTGGTATATGAAAAACATGTTTTTCAATGGCAAAAATCAATGAATATTGTAAATGCACAAACAGTAATATCTCCACATTGCAAGGTGCAATTCTGAAATTTTTTGCTTTTTCCTGCTAATCCTAGCATGATAAAGAAGATTCAAAGAGAGTGAGATGCCAGCTCCTTTCATTCAGTCAGTAGCTTCAAACATTTCTGGTATATGAAAAACATGTTTTTCAATGGCAAAAATCAATGAATATTGTAAATGCACAAACAGTAATATCTCCACATTGCAAGGTGCAATTCTGAAATTTTTTGCTTTTTCCTGCTAATCCTAGCATGATAAAGAAGATTCAAAGAGAGTGAGATGCCAGCTCCTTTCATTCAGTCAGTAGCTTCAAACATTTCTGGTATATGAAAAACATGTTTTTCAATGGCAAAAATCAATGAATATTGTAAATGCACAAACAGTAATATTTCCACATTGCAAGGTGCAATTCTGAAATTTTTTGCTTTTTCCTGCTAATCCTAGCATGATAAAGAAGATTCAAAGAGAGTGAGATGCCAGCTCCTTTCATTCAGTCAGTAGCTTCAAACATTTCTGGACGTTTTTCAATGGCAAAAATCAATGAATATTGTAAATGCACAAACAGTAATATCTCCACATTGCAAGGTGCAATTCTGAAATTTTTTGCTTTTTCCTGTTAATCCTAGCATGATAAAGAAGATTCAAAGAGAGTGAGATGCCAGCTCCTTTCATTCAGTCAGTAGCTTCAAACATTTCTGGTATATGAATAACATGATGTTTTTCAATGGCAAAAATCAATGAATATTGTAAATGCACAAACAGTAATATCTCCACATTGCAAGGTGCAATTCTGAATTTTTTTGCTTTTTCCTGCTAATCCTAGCATGATAAAGAAGATTCAAAGAGAGTGAGATGCCAGCTCCTTTCATTCAGTCAGTAGCATCAAACATTTCTGGACGTTTTTCAATGGCAAAAATCAATGAATATTGTAAATGCACAAACAGTAATATCTCCACATTGCAAGGTGCAATTCTGAAATTTTTTGCTTTTTCCTGCTAATCCTATAGCATGATAAAGAAGATTCAAAGAGTGAGATGCCAGCTCCTTTCATTCAGTCAGTAGCTTCAAACATTTCTGGACGTTTTTCAATGGCAAAAATCAATGAATATTGTAAATGCACAAACAGTAATATCTCCACATTGCAAGGTGCAATTCTGAAATTTTTTGCTTTTTCCTGCTAATCCTAGCATGATAAAGAAGATTCAAAGAGAGTGAGATGCCAGCTCCTTTCATTCAGTCAGTAGCTTCAAACATTTCTGGTATATGAAAAACATGTTTTTCAATGGCAAAAATCAATGAATATTGTAAATGCACAAACAGTAATATCTCCACATTGCAAGGTGCAATTCTGAAATTTTTTGCTTTTTCCTGCTAATCCTAGCATGATAAAGAAGATTCAAAGAGAGTGAGATGCCAGCTCCTTTCATTCAGTCAGTAGCTTCAAACATTTCTGGACGTTTTTCAATGGCAAAAATCAATGAATATTGTAAATGCACAAACAGTAATATCTCCACATTGCAAGGTGCAATTCTGAAATTTTTTGCTTTTTCCTGTTAATCCTAGCATGATAAAGAAGATTCAAAGAGAGTGAGATGCCAGCTCCTTTCATTCAGTCAGTAGCTTCAAACATTTCTGGTATATGAAAAACATGTTTTTCAATGGCAAAAATCAATGAATATTGTAAATGCACAAACAGTAATATCTCCACATTGCAAGGTGCAATTCTGAAATTTTTTGCTTTTTCCTGCTAATCCTAGCATGATAAAGAAGATTCAAAGAGAGTGGGATGCCAGCTCCTTTCATTCAGTCAGTAGCTTCAAACATTTCTGGTATATGAAAAACATGTTTTTCAATGGCAAAAATCAATGAATATTGTAAATGCACAAACAGTAATATCTCCACATTGCAAGGTGCAATTCTGAAATTTTTTGCTTTTTCCTGCTAATCCTAGCATGATAAAGAAGATTCAAAGAGAGTGAGATGCCAGCTCCTTTCATTCAGTCAGTAGCTTCAAACATTTCTGGTATATGAAAAACATGTTTTTCAATGGCAAAAATCAATGAATATTGTAAATGCACAAACAGTAATATTTCCACATTGCAAGGTGCAATTCTGAAATTTTTTGCTTTTTCCTGCTAATCCTAGCATGATAAAGAAGATTCAAAGAGAGTGAGATGCCAGCTCCTTTCATTCAGTCAGTAGCTTCAAACATTTCTGGACGTTTTTCAATGGCAAAAATCAATGAATATTGTAAATGCACAAACAGTAATATCTCCACATTGCAAGGTGCAATTCTGAAATTTTTTGCTTTTTCCTGTTAATCCTAGCATGATAAAGAAGATTCAAAGAGAGTGAGATGCCAGCTCCTTTCATTCAGTCAGTAGCTTCAAACATTTCTGGTATATGAATAACATGATGTTTTTCAATGGCAAAAATCAATGAATATTGTAAATGCACAAACAGTAATATCTCCACATTGCAAGGTGCAATTCTGAAATTTTTTGCTTTTTCCTGCTAATCCTAGCATGATAAAGAAGATTCAAAGAGAGTGAGATGCCAGCTCCTTTCATTCAGTCAGTAGCTTCAAACATTTCTGGACGTTTTTCAATGGCAAAAATCAATGAATATTGTAAATGCACAAACAGTAATATCTCCACATTGCAAGGTGCAATTCTGAAATTTTTTGCTTTTTCCTGCTAATCCTATAGCATGATAAAGAAGATTCAAAGAGAGTGAGATGCCAGCTCCTTTCATTCAGTCAGTAGCTTCAAACATTTCTGGACGTTTTTCAATGGCAAAAATCAATGAATATTGTAAATGCACAAACAGTAATATCTCCACATTGCAAGGTGCAATTCTGAAATTTTTTGCTTTTTCCTGCTAATCCTAGCAGGATAAAGAAGATTCAAAGAGAGTGAGATGCCAGCTCCTTTCATTCAGTCAGTAGCTTCAAACATTTCTGGTATATGAAAAACATGTTTTTCAATGGCAAAAATCAATGAATATTGTAAATGCACAAACAGTAATATCTCCACATTGCAAGGTGCAATTCTGAAATTTTTTGCTTTTTCCTGCTAATCCTAGCATGATAAAGAAGATTCAAAGAGAGTGAGATGCCAGCTCCTTTCATTCAGTCAGTAGCTTCAAACATTTCTGGTATATGAAAAACATGTTTTTCAATGGCAAAAATCAATGAATATTGTAAATGCACAAACAGTAATATTTCCACATTGCAAGGTGCAATTCTGAAATTTTTTGCTTTTTCCTGCTAATCCTAGCATGATAAAGAAGATTCAAAGAGAGTGAGATGCCAGCTCCTTTCATTCAGTCAGTAGCTTCAAACATTTCTGGACGTTTTTCAATGGCAAAAATCAATGAATATTGTAAATGCACAAACAGTAATATCTCCACATTGCAAGGTGCAATTCTGAAATTTTTTGCTTTTTCCTGTTAATCCTAGCATGATAAAGAAGATTCAAAGAGAGTGAGATGCCAGCTCCTTTCATTCAGTCAGTAGCTTCAAACATTTCTGGTATATGAATAACATGATGTTTTTCAATGGCAAAAATCAATGAATATTGTAAATGCACAAACAGTAATATCTCCACATTGCAAGGTGCAATTCTGAAATTTTTTGCTTTTTCCTGCTAATCCTAGCATGATAAAGAAGATTCAAAGAGAGTGAGATGCCAGCTCCTTTCATTCAGTCAGTAGCTTCAAACATTTCTGGACGTTTTTCAATGGCAAAAATCAATGAATATTGTAAATGCACAAACAGTAATATCTCCACATTGCAAGGTGCAATTCTGAAATTTTTTGCTTTTTCCTGCTAATCCTATAGCATGATAAAGAAGATTCAAAGAGAGTGAGATGCCAGCTCCTTTCATTCAGTCAGTAGCTTCAAACATTTCTGGACGTTTTTCAATGGCAAAAATCAATGAATATTGTAAATGCACAAACAGTAATATCTCCACATTGCAAGGTGCAATTCTGAAATTTTTTGCTTTTTCCTGCTAATCCTAGCAGGATAAAGAAGATTCAAAGAGAGTGAGATGCCAGCTCCTTTCATTCAGTCAGTAGCTTCAAACATTTCTGGTATATGAAAAACATGTTTTTCAATGGCAAAAATCAATGAATATTGTAAATGCACAAACAGTAATATCTCCACATTGCAAGGTGCAATTCTGAAATTTTTTGCTTTTTCCTGCTAATCCTAGCATGATAAAGAAGATTCAAAGAGAGTGAGATGCCAGCTCCTTTCATTCAGTCAGTAGCTTCAAACATTTCTGGACGTTTTTCAATGGCAAAAATCAATGAATATTGTAAATGCACAAACAGTAATATCTCCACATTGCAAGGTGCAATTCTGAAATTTTTTGCTTTTTCCTGCTAATCCTAGCATGATAAAGAAGATTCAAAGAGAGTGAGATGCCAGCTCCTTTCATTCAGTCAGTAGCTTCAAACATTTCTGGTATATGAAAAACGTTTTTCAATGGCAAAAATCAATGAATATTGTAAATGCACAAACAGTAATATCTCCACATTGCAAGGTGCAATTCTGAAATTTTTTGCTTTTTCCTGCTAATCCTAGCATGATAAAGAAGATTCAAAGAGAGTGAGATGCCAGCTCCTTTCATTCAGTCAGTAGCTTCAAACATTTCTGGACGTTTTTCAATGGCAAAAATCAATGAATATTGTAAATGCACAAACAGTAATATCTCCACATTGCAAGGTGCAATTCTGAAATTTTTTGCTTTTTCCTGTTAATCCTAGCATGATAAAGAAGATTCAAAGAGAGTGAGATGCCAGCTCCTTTCATTCAGTCAGTAGCTTCAAACATTTCTGGTATATGAAAAACATGTTTTTCAATGGCAAAAATCAATGAATATTGTAAATGCACAAACAGTAATATCTCCACATTGCAAGGTGCAATTCTGAAATTTTTTGCTTTTTCCTGCTAATCCTAGCATGATAAAGAAGATTCAAAGAGAGTGAGATGCCAGCTCCTTTCATTCAGTCAGTAGCTTCAAACATTTCTGGTATATGAAAAACATGTTTTTCAATGGCAAAAATCAATGAATATTGTAAATGCACAAACAGTAATATCTCCACATTGCAAGGTGCAATTCTGAAATTTTTTGCTTTTTCCTGCTAATCCTAGCATGATAAAGAAGATTCAAAGAGAGTGAGATGCCAGCTCCTTTCATTCAGTCAGTAGCTTCAAACATTTCTGGTATATGAAAAACATGTTTTTCAATGGCAAAAATCAATGAATATTGTAAATGCACAAACAGTAATATTTCCACATTGCAAGGTGCAATTCTGAAATTTTTTGCTTTTTCCTGCTAATCCTAGCATGATAAAGAAGATTCAAAGAGAGTGAGATGCCAGCTCCTTTCATTCAGTCAGTAGCTTCAAACATTTCTGGACGTTTTTCAATGGCAAAAATCAATGAATATTGTAAATGCACAAACAGTAATATCTCCACATTGCAAGGTGCAATTCTGAAATTTTTTGCTTTTTCCTGTTAATCCTAGCATGATAAAGAAGATTCAAAGAGAGTGAGATGCCAGCTCCTTTCATTCAGTCAGTAGCTTCAAACATTTCTGGTATATGAATAACATGATGTTTTTCAATGGCAAAAATCAATGAATATTGTAAATGCACAAACAGTAATATCTCCACATTGCAAGGTGCAATTCTGAAATTTTTTGCTTTTTCCTGCTAATCCTAGCATGATAAAGAAGATTCAAAGAGAGTGAGATGCCAGCTCCTTTCATTCAGTCAGTAGCATCAAACATTTCTGGACGTTTTTCAATGGCAAAAATCAATGAATATTGTAAATGCACAAACAGTAATATCTCCACATTGCAAGGTGCAATTCTGAAATTTTTTGCTTTTTCCTGCTAATCCTATAGCATGATAAAGAAGTTTCAAAGAGTGAGATGCCAGCTCCTTTCATTCAGTCAGTAGCTTCAAACATTTCTGGACGTTTTTCAATGGCAAAAATCAATGAATATTGTAAATGCACAAACAGTAATATCTCCACATTGCAAGGTGCAATTCTGAAATTTTTTGCTTTTTCCTGCTAATCCTAGCAGGATAAAGAAGATTCAAAGAGAGTGAGATGCCAGCTCCTTTCATTCAGTCAGTAGCTTCAAACATTTCTGGTATATGAAAAACATGTTTTTCAATGGCAAAAATCAATGAATATTGTAAATGCACAAACAGTAATATCTCCACATTGCAAGGTGCAATTCTGAAATTTTTTGCTTTTTCCTGCTAATCCTAGCATGATAAAGAAGATTCAAAGAGAGTGAGATGCCAGCTCCTTTCATTCAGTCAGTAGCTTCAAACATTTCTGGACGTTTTTCAATGGCAAAAATCAATGAATATTGTAAATGCACAAACAGTAATATCTCCACATTGCAAGGTGCAATTCTGAAATTTTTTGCTTTTTCCTGCTAATCCTAGCATGATAAAGAAGATTCAAAGAGAGTGAGATGCCAGCTCCTTTCATTCAGTCAGTAGCTTCAAACATTTCTGGTATATGAAAAACGTTTTTCAATGGCAAAATCAATGAATATTGTAAATGCACAAACAGTAATATTTCCACATTGCAAGGTGCAATTCTGAAATTTTTTGCTTTTTCCTGCTAATCCTAGCATGATAAAGAAGATTCAAAGAGAGTGAGATGCCAGCTCCTTTCATTCAGTCAGTAGCTTCAAACATTTCTGGTATATGAATAACATGATGTTTTTCAATGGCAAAAATCAATGAATATTGTAAATGCACAAACAGTAATATCTCCACATTGCAAGGTGCAATTCTGAAATTTTTTGCTTTTTCCTGCTAATCCTAGCATGATAAAGAAGATTCAAAGAGAGTGAGATGCCAGCTCCTTTCATTCAGTCAGTAGCTTCAAACATTTCTGGACGTTTTTCAATGGCAAAAATCAATGAATATTGTAAATGCACAAACAGTAATATCTCCACATTGCAAGGTGCAATTCTGAAATTTTTTGCTTTTTCCTGTTAATCCTAGCATGATAAAGAAGATTCAAAGAGAGTGAGATGCCAGCTCCTTTCATTCAGTCAGTAGCTTCAAACATTTCTGGTATATGAATAACATGATGTTTTTCAATGGCAAAAATCAATGAATATTGTAAATGCACAAACAGTAATATCTCCACATTGCAAGGTGCAATTCTGAAATTTTTTGCTTTTTCCTGCTAATCCTAGCATGATAAAGAAGATTCAAAGAGAGTGAGATGCCAGCTCCTTTCATTCAGTCAGTAGCTTCAAACATTTCTGGACGTTTTTCAATGGCAAAAATCAATGAATATTGTAAATGCACAAACAGTAATATCTCCACATTGCAAGGTGCAATTCTGAAATTTTTTGCTTTTTCCTGCTAATCCTAGCATGATAAAGAAGATTCAAAGAGAGTGAGATGCCAGCTCCTTTCATTCAGTCAGTAGCTTCAAACATTTCTGGACGTTTTTCAATGGCAAAAATCAATGAATATTGTAAATGCACAAACAGTAATATCTCCACATTGCAAGGTGCAATTCTGAAATTTTTTGCTTTTTCCTGCTAATCCTAGCAGGATAAAGAAGATTCAAAGAGAGTGAGATGCCAGCTCCTTTCATTCAGTCAGTAGCTTCAAACATTTCTGGTATATGAAAAACATGTTTTTCAATGGCAAAAATCAATGAATATTGTAAATTCACAAACAGTAATATCTCCACATTGCAAGGTGCAATTCTGAAATTTTTTGCTTTTTCCTGCTAATCCTAGCATGATAAAGAAGATTCAAAGAGAGTGAGATGCCAGCTCCTTTCATTCAGTCAGTAGCTTCAAACATTTCTGGACGTTTTTCAATGGCAAAAATCAATGAATATTGTAAATGCACAAACAGTAATATCTCCACATTGCAAGGTGCAATTCTGAAATTTTTTGCTTTTTCCTGTTAATCCTAGCATGATAAAGAAGATTCAAAGAGAGTGAGATGCCAGCTCCTTTCATTCAGTCAGTAGCTTCAAACATTTCTGGTATATGAAAAACATGTTTTTCAATGGCAAAAATCAATGAATATTGTAAATGCACAAACAGTAATATCTCCACATTGCAAGGTGCAATTCTGAAATTTTTTGCTTTTTCCTGCTAATCCTAGCATGATAAAGAAGATTCAAAGAGAGTGAGATGCCAGCTCCTTTCATTCAGTCAGTAGCTTCAAACATTTCTGGTATATGAAAAACATGTTTTTCAATGGCAAAAATCAATGAATATTGTAAATGCACAAACAGTAATATCTCCACATTGCAAGGTGCAATTCTGAAATTTTTTGCTTTTTCCTGCTAATCCTAGCATGATAAAGAAGATTCAAAGAGAGTGAGATGCCAGCTCCTTTCATTCAGTCAGTAGCTTCAAACATTTCTGGTATATGAAAAACATGTTTTTCAATGGCAAAAATCAATGAATATTGTAAATGCACAAACAGTAATATCTCCACATTGCAAGGTGCAATTCTGAAATTTTTTGCTTTTTCCTGCTAATCCTAGCATGATAAAGAAGATTCAAAGAGAGTGAGATGCCAGCTCCTTTCATTCAGTCAGTAGCTTCAAACATTTCTGGTATATGAAAAACGTTTTTCAATGGCAAAAATCAATGAATATTGTAAATGCACAAACAGTAATATCTCCACATTGCAAGGTGCAATTCTGAAATTTTTTGCTTTTTCCTGCTAATCCTAGCATGATAAAGAAGATTCAAAGAGAGTGAGATGCCAGCTCCTTTCATTCAGTCAGTAGCTTCAAACATTTCTGGTATATGAAAAACATGTTTTTCAATGGCAAAAATCAATGAATATTGTAAATGCACAAACAGTAATATTTCCACATTGCAAGGTGCAATTCTGAAATTTTTTGCTTTTTCCTGCTAATCCTAGCATGATAAAGAAGATTCAAAGAGAGTGAGATGCCAGCTCCTTTCATTCAGTCAGTAGCTTCAAACATTTCTGGACGTTTTTCAATGGCAAAAATCAATGAATATTGTAAATGCACAAACAGTAATATCTCCACATTGCAAGGTGCAATTCTGAAATTTTTTGCTTTTTCCTGTTAATCCTAGCATGATAAAGAAGATTCAAAGAGAGTGAGATGCCAGCTCCTTTCATTCAGTCAGTAGCTTCAAACATTTCTGGTATATGAATAACATGATGTTTTTCAATGGCAAAAATCAATGAATATTGTAAATGCACAAACAGTAATATCTCCACATTGCAAGGTGCAATTCTGAAATTTTTTGCTTTTTCCTGCTAATCCTAGCATGATAAAGAAGATTCAAAGAGAGTGAGATGCCAGCTCCTTTCATTCAGTCAGTAGCTTCAAACATTTCTGGACGTTTTTCAATGGCAAAAATCAATGAATATTGTAAATGCACAAACAGTAATATCTCCACATTGCATGGTGCAATTCTGAAATTTTTTGCTTTTTCCTGCTAATCCTAGCATGATAAAGAAGATTCAAAGAGAGTGAGATGCCAGCTCCTTTCATTCAGTCAGTAGCTTCAAACATTTCTGGACGTTTTTCAATGGCAAAAATCAATGAATATTGTAAATGCACAAACAGTAATATCTCCACATTGCAAGGTGCAATTCTGAAATTTTTTGCTTTTTCCTGCTAATCCTAGCAGGATAAAGAAGATTCAAAGAGAGTGAGATGCCAGCTCCTTTCATTCAGTCAGTAGCTTCAAACATTCCTGGTATATGAAAAACATGTTTTTCAATGGCAAAAATCAATGAATATTGTAAATGCACAAACAGTAATATCTCCACATTGCAAGGTGCAATTCTGAAATTTTTTGCTTTTTCCTGCTAATCCTAGCATGATAAAGAAGATTCAAAGAGAGTGAGATGCCAGCTCCTTTCATTCAGTCAGTAGCTTCAAACATTTCTGGTATATGAAAAACATGTTTTTCAATGGCAAAAATCAATGAATATTGTAAATGCACAAACAGTAATATCTCCACATTGCAAGGTGCAATTCTGAAATTTTTTGCTTTTTCCTGCTAATCCTAGCATGATAAAGAAGATTCAAAGAGAGTGAGATGCCAGCTCCTTTCATTCAGTCAGTAGCTTCAAACATTTCTGGACGTTTTTCAATGGCAAAAATCAATGAATATTGTAAATGCACAAACAGTAATATCTCCACATTGCAAGGTGCAATTCTGAAATTTTTTGCTTTTTCCTGCTAATCCTAGCATGATAAAGAAGATTCAAAGAGAGTGAGATGCCAGCTCCTTTCATTCAGTCAGTAGCTTCAAACATTTCTGGTATATGAAAAACATGTTTTTCAATGGCAAAAATCAATGAATATTGTAAATGCACAAACAGTAATATCTCCACATTGCAAGGTGCAATTCTGAAATTTTTTGCTTTTTCCTGCTAATCCTAGCATGATAAAGAAGATTCAAAGAGAGTGAGATGCCAGCTCCTTTCATTCAGTCAGTAGCTTCAAACATTTCTGGACGTTTTTCAATGGCAAAAATCAATGAATATTGTAAATGCACAAACAGTAATATCTCCACATTGCAAGGTGCAATTCTGAAATTTTTTGCTTTTTCCTGTTAATCCTAGCATGATAAAGAAGATTCAAAGAGAGTGAGATGCCAGCTCCTTTCATTCAGTCAGTAGCTTCAAAAATTTCTGGTATATGAAAAACATGTTTTTCAATGGCAAAAATCAATGAATATTGTAAATGCGCAAACAGTAATATCTCCACATTGCAAGGTGCAATTCTGAAATTTTTTGCTTTTTCCTGCTAATCCTAGCATGATAAAGAAGATTCAAAGAGAGTGAGATGCCAGCTCCTTTCATTCAGTCAGTAGCTTCAAACATTTCTGGTATATGAAAAACATATTTTTCAATGGCAAAAATCAATGAATATTGTAAATGCACAAACAGTAATATCTCCACATTGCAAGGTGCAATTCTGAAATTTTTTGCTTTTTCCTGCTAATCCTAGCATGATAAAGAAGATTCAAAGAGAGTGAGATGCCAGCTCCTTTCATTCAGTCAGTAGCTTCAAACATTTCTGGACGTTTTTCAATGGCAAAAATCAATGAATATTGTAAATGCACAAACAGTAATATCTCCACATTGCAAGGTGCAATTCTGAAATTTTTTGCTTTTTCCTGCTAATCCTAGCATGATAAAGAAGATTCAAAGAGAGTGAGATGCCAGCTCCTTTCATTCAGTCAGTAGCTTCAAACATTTCTGGTATATGAAAAACATGTTTTTCAATGGCAAAAATCAATGAATATTGTAAATGCACAAACAGTAATATCTCCACATTGCAAGGTGCAATTCTGAAATTTTTTGCTTTTTCCTGCTAATCCTAGCATGATAAAGAAGATTCAAAGAGAGTGAGATGCCAGCTCCTTTCATTCAGTCAGTAGCTTCAAACATTTCTGGTATATGAAAAACATGTTTTTCAATGGCAAAAATCAATGAATATTGTAAATGCACAAACAATAATATCTCCACATTGCAAGGTGCAATTCTGAAATTTTTTGCTTTTTCCTGCTAATCCTAGCATGATAAAGAAGATTCAAAGAGAGTGACATGCCAGCTCCTTTCATTCAGTCAGTAGCTTCAAACATTTCTGGTATATGAAAAACGTTTTTCAATGGCAAAAATCAATGAATATTGTAAATGCACAAACAGTAATATCTCCACATTGCAAGGTGCAATTCTGAAATTTTTTGCTTTTTCCTGCTAATCCTAGCATGATAAAGAAGATTCAAAGAGAGTGAGATGCCAGCTCCTTTCATTCAGTCAGTAGCTTCAAACATTTCTGGTATATGAAAAAAATGTTTTTCAATGGCAAAAATCAATGAATATTGTAAATGCACAAACAGTAATATTTCCACATTGCAAGGTGCAATTCTGAAATTTTTTGCTTTTTCCTGCTAATCCTAGCATGATAAAGAAGGTTCAAAGAGAGTGAGATGCCAGCTCCTTTCATTCAGTCAGTAGCTTCAAACATTTCTGGTATATGAATAACATGATGTTTTTCAATGGCAAAAATCAATGAATATTGTAAATGCACAAACAGTAATATCTCCACATTGCAAGGTGCAATTCTGAAATTTTTTGCTTTTTCCTGCTAATCCTAGCATGATAAAGAAGATTCAAAGAGAGTGAGATGCCAGCTCCTTTCATTCAGTCAGTAGCTTCAAACATTTCTGGACGTTTTTCAATGGCAAAAATCAATGAATATTGTAAATGCACAAACAGTAATATCTCCACATTGCAAGGTGCAATTCTGAAATTTTTTGCTTTTTCCTGTTAATCCTAGCATGATAAAGAAGATTCAAAGAGAGTGAGATGCCAGCTCCTTTCATTCAGTCAGTAGCTTCAAACATTTCTGGTATATGAATAACATGATGTTTTTCAATGGCAAAAATCAATGAATATTGTAAATGCACAAACAGTAATATCTCCACATTGCAAGGTGCAATTCTGAAATTTTTTGCTTTTTCCTGCTAATCCTAGCATGATAAAGAAGATTCAAAGAGAGTGAGATGCCAGCTCCTTTCATTCAGTCAGTAGCTTCAAACATTTCTGGACGTTTTTCAATGGCAAAAATCAATGAATATTGTAAATGCACAAACAGTAATATCTCCACATTGCAAGGTGCAATTCTGAAATTTTTTGCTTTTTCCTGCTAATCCTAGCATGATAAAGAAGATTCAAAGAGAGTGAGATGCCAGCTCCTTTCATTCAGTCAGTAGCTTCAAACATTTCTGGACGTTTTTCAATGGCAAAAATCAATGAATATTGTAAATGCACAAACAGTAATATCTCCACATTGCAAGGTGCAATTCTGAAATTTTTTGCTTTTTCCTGCTAATCCTAGCAGGATAAAGAAGATTCAAAGAGAGTGAGATGCCAGCTCCTTTCATTCAGTCAGTAGCTTCAAACATTTCTGGTATATGAAAAACATGTTTTTCAATGGCAAAAATCAATGAATATTGTAAATGCACAAACAATAATATCTCCACATTGCAAGGTGCAATTCTGAAATTTTTTGCTTTTTCCTGCTAATCCTAGCATGATAAAGAAGATTCAAAGAGAGTGACATGCCAGCTCCTTTCATTCAGTCAGTAGCTTCAAACATTTCTGGTATATGAAAAACGTTTTTCAATGGCAAAAATCAATGAATATTGTAAATGCACAAACAGTAATATCTCCACATTGCAAGGTGCAATTCTGAAATTTTTTGCTTTTTCCTGCTAATCCTAGCATGATAAAGAAGATTCAAAGAGAGTGAGATGCCAGCTCCTTTCATTCAGTCAGTAGCTTCAAACATTTCTGGTATATGAAAAAAATGTTTTTCAATGGCAAAAATCAATGAATATTGTAAATGCACAAACAGTAATATTTCCACATTGCAAGGTGCAATTCTGAAATTTTTTGCTTTTTCCTGCTAATCCTAGCATGATAAAGAAGGTTCAAAGAGAGTGAGATGCCAGCTCCTTTCATTCAGTCAGTAGCTTCAAACATTTCTGGTATATGAATAACATGATGTTTTTCAATGGCAAAAATCAATGAATATTGTAAATGCACAAACAGTAATATCTCCACATTGCAAGGTGCAATTCTGAAATTTTTTGCTTTTTCCTGCTAATCCTAGCATGATAAAGAAGATTCAAAGAGAGTGAGATGCCAGCTCCTTTCATTCAGTCAGTAGCTTCAAACATTTCTGGACGTTTTTCAATGGCAAAAATCAATGAATATTGTAAATGCACAAACAGTAATATCTCCACATTGCAAGGTGCAATTCTGAAATTTTTTGCTTTTTCCTGTTAATCCTAGCATGATAAAGAAGATTCAAAGAGAGTGAGATGCCAGCTCCTTTCATTCAGTCAGTAGCTTCAAACATTTCTGGTATATGAATAACATGATGTTTTTCAATGGCAAAAATCAATGAATATTGTAAATGCACAAACAGTAATATCTCCACATTGCAAGGTGCAATTCTGAAATTTTTTGCTTTTTCCTGCTAATCCTAGCATGATAAAGAAGATTCAAAGAGAGTGAGATGCCAGCTCCTTTCATTCAGTCAGTAGCTTCAAACATTTCTGGACGTTTTTCAATGGCAAAAATCAATGAATATTGTAAATGCACAAACAGTAATATCTCCACATTGCAAGGTGCAATTCTGAAATTTTTTGCTTTTTCCTGCTAATCCTAGCATGATAAAGAAGATTCAAAGAGAGTGAGATGCCAGCTCCTTTCATTCAGTCAGTAGCTTCAAACATTTCTGGACGTTTTTCAATGGCAAAAATCAATGAATATTGTAAATGCACAAACAGTAATATCTCCACATTGCAAGGTGCAATTCTGAAATTTTTTGCTTTTTCCTGCTAATCCTAGCAGGATAAAGAAGATTCAAAGAGAGTGAGATGCCAGCTCCTTTCATTCAGTCAGTAGCTTCAAACATTTCTGGTATATGAAAAACATGTTTTTCAATGGCAAAAATCAATGAATATTGTAAATTCACAAACAGTAATATCTCCACATTGCAAGGTGCAATTCTGAAATTTTTTGCTTTTTCCTGCTAATCCTAGCATGATAAAGAAGATTCAAAGAGAGTGAGATGCCAGCTCCTTTCATTCAGTCAGTAGCTTCAAACATTTCTGGACGTTTTTCAATGGCAAAAATCAATGAATATTGTAAATGCACAAACAGTAATATCTCCACATTGCAAGGTGCAATTCTGAAATTTTTTGCTTTTTCCTGTTAATCCTAGCATGATAAAGAAGATTCAAAGAGAGTGAGATGCCAGCTCCTTTCATTCAGTCAGTAGCTTCAAACATTTCTGGTATATGAAAAACATGTTTTTCAATGGCAAAAATCAATGAATATTGTAAATGCACAAACAGTAATATCTCCACATTGCAAGGTGCAATTCTGAAATTTTTTGCTTTTTCCTGCTAATCCTAGCATGATAAAGAAGATTCAAAGAGAGTGAGATGCCAGCTCCTTTCATTCAGTCAGTAGCTTCAAACATTTCTGGTATATGAAAAACATGTTTTTCAATGGCAAAAATCAATGAATATTGTAAATGCACAAACAGTAATATCTCCACATTGCAAGGTGCAATTCTGAAATTTTTTGCTTTTTCCTGCTAATCCTAGCATGATAAAGAAGATTCAAAGAGAGTGAGATGCCAGCTCCTTTCATTCAGTCAGTAGCTTCAAACATTTCTGGTATATGAAAAACATGTTTTTCAATGGCAAAAATCAATGAATATTGTAAATGCACAAACAGTAATATCTCCACATTGCAAGGTGCAATTCTGAAATTTTTTGCTTTTTCCTGCTAATCCTAGCATGATAAAGAAGATTCAAAGAGAGTGAGATGCCAGCTCCTTTCATTCAGTCAGTAGCTTCAAACATTTCTGGTATATGAAAAACGTTTTTCAATGGCAAAAATCAATGAATATTGTAAATGCACAAACAGTAATATCTCCACATTGCAAGGTGCAATTCTGAAATTTTTTGCTTTTTCCTGCTAATCCTAGCATGATAAAGAAGATTCAAAGAGAGTGAGATGCCAGCTCCTTTCATTCAGTCAGTAGCTTCAAACATTTCTGGTATATGAAAAACATGTTTTTCAATGGCAAAAATCAATGAATATTGTAAATGCACAAACAGTAATATTTCCACATTGCAAGGTGCAATTCTGAAATTTTTTGCTTTTTCCTGCTAATCCTAGCATGATAAAGAAGATTCAAAGAGAGTGAGATGCCAGCTCCTTTCATTCAGTCAGTAGCTTCAAACATTTCTGGACGTTTTTCAATGGCAAAAATCAATGAATATTGTAAATGCACAAACAGTAATATCTCCACATTGCAAGGTGCAATTCTGAAATTTTTTGCTTTTTCCTGTTAATCCTAGCATGATAAAGAAGATTCAAAGAGAGTGAGATGCCAGCTCCTTTCATTCAGTCAGTAGCTTCAAACATTTCTGGTATATGAATAACATGATGTTTTTCAATGGCAAAAATCAATGAATATTGTAAATGCACAAACAGTAATATCTCCACATTGCAAGGTGCAATTCTGAAATTTTTTGCTTTTTCCTGCTAATCCTAGCATGATAAAGAAGATTCAAAGAGAGTGAGATGCCAGCTCCTTTCATTCAGTCAGTAGCTTCAAACATTTCTGGACGTTTTTCAATGGCAAAAATCAATGAATATTGTAAATGCACAAACAGTAATATCTCCACATTGCATGGTGCAATTCTGAAATTTTTTGCTTTTTCCTGCTAATCCTAGCATGATAAAGAAGATTCAAAGAGAGTGAGATGCCAGCTCCTTTCATTCAGTCAGTAGCTTCAAACATTTCTGGACGTTTTTCAATGGCAAAAATCAATGAATATTGTAAATGCACAAACAGTAATATCTCCACATTGCAAGGTGCAATTCTGAAATTTTTTGCTTTTTCCTGCTAATCCTAGCAGGATAAAGAAGATTCAAAGAGAGTGAGATGCCAGCTCCTTTCATTCAGTCAGTAGCTTCAAACATTCCTGGTATATGAAAAACATGTTTTTCAATGGCAAAAATCAATGAATATTGTAAATGCACAAACAGTAATATCTCCACATTGCAAGGTGCAATTCTGAAATTTTTTGCTTTTTCCTGCTAATCCTAGCATGATAAAGAAGATTCAAAGAGAGTGAGATGCCAGCTCCTTTCATTCAGTCAGTAGCTTCAAACATTTCTGGTATATGAAAAACATGTTTTTCAATGGCAAAAATCAATGAATATTGTAAATGCACAAACAGTAATATCTCCACATTGCAAGGTGCAATTCTGAAATTTTTTGCTTTTTCCTGCTAATCCTAGCATGATAAAGAAGATTCAAAGAGAGTGAGATGCCAGCTCCTTTCATTCAGTCAGTAGCTTCAAACATTTCTGGACGTTTTTCAATGGCAAAAATCAATGAATATTGTAAATGCACAAACAGTAATATCTCCACATTGCAAGGTGCAATTCTGAAATTTTTTGCTTTTTCCTGCTAATCCTAGCATGATAAAGAAGATTCAAAGAGAGTGAGATGCCAGCTCCTTTCATTCAGTCAGTAGCTTCAAACATTTCTGGTATATGAAAAACATGTTTTTCAATGGCAAAAATCAATGAATATTGTAAATGCACAAACAGTAATATCTCCACATTGCAAGGTGCAATTCTGAAATTTTTTGCTTTTTCCTGCTAATCCTAGCATGATAAAGAAGATTCAAAGAGAGTGAGATGCCAGCTCCTTTCATTCAGTCAGTAGCTTCAAACATTTCTGGACGTTTTTCAATGGCAAAAATCAATGAATATTGTAAATGCACAAACAGTAATATCTTCACATTGCAAGGTGCAATTCTGAAATTTTTTGCTTTTTCCTGTTAATCCTAGCATGATAAAGAAGATTCAAAGAGAGTGAGATGCCAGCTCCTTTCATTCAGTCAGTAGCTTCAAAAATTTCTGGTATATGAAAAACATGTTTTTCAATGGCAAAAATCAATGAATATTGTAAATGCGCAAACAGTAATATCTCCACATTGCAAGGTGCAATTCTGAAATTTTTTGCTTTTTCCTGCTAATCCTAGCATGATAAAGAAGATTCAAAGAGAGTGAGATGCCAGCTCCTTTCATTCAGTCAGTAGCTTCAAACATTTCTGGTATATGAAAAACATATTTTTCAATGGCAAAAATCAATGAATATTGTAAATGCACAAACAGTAATATCTCCACATTGCAAGGTGCAATTCTGAAATTTTTTGCTTTTTCCTGCTAATCCTAGCATGATAAAGAAGATTCAAAGAGAGTGAGATGCCAGCTCCTTTCATTCAGTCAGTAGCTTCAAACATTTCTGGACGTTTTTCAATGGCAAAAATCAATGAATATTGTAAATGCACAAACAGTAATATCTCCACATTGCAAGGTGCAATTCTGAAATTTTTTGCTTTTTCCTGCTAATCCTAGCATGATAAAGAAGATTCAAAGAGAGTGAGATGCCAGCTCCTTTCATTCAGTCAGTAGCTTCAAACATTTCTGGTATATGAAAAACATGTTTTTCAATGGCAAAAATCAATGAATATTGTAAATGCACAAACAGTAATATCTCCACATTGCAAGGTGCAATTCTGAAATTTTTTGCTTTTTCCTGCTAATCCTAGCATGATAAAGAAGATTCAAAGAGAGTGAGATGCCAGCTCCTTTCATTCAGTCAGTAGCTTCAAACATTTCTGGTATATGAAAAACATGTTTTTCAATGGCAAAAATCAATGAATATTGTAAATGCACAAACAATAATATCTCCACATTGCAAGGTGCAATTCTGAAATTTTTTGCTTTTTCCTGCTAATCCTAGCATGATAAAGAAGATTCAAAGAGAGTGACATGCCAGCTCCTTTCATTCAGTCAGTAGCTTCAAACATTTCTGGTATATGAAAAACGTTTTTCAATGGCAAAAATCAATGAATATTGTAAATGCACAAACAGTAATATCTCCACATTGCAAGGTGCAATTCTGAAATTTTTTGCTTTTTCCTGCTAATCCTAGCATGATAAAGAAGATTCAAAGAGAGTGAGATGCCAGCTCCTTTCATTCAGTCAGTAGCTTCAAACATTTCTGGTATATGAAAAAAATGTTTTTCAATGGCAAAAATCAATGAATATTGTAAATGCACAAACAGTAATATTTCCACATTGCAAGGTGCAATTCTGAAATTTTTTGCTTTTTCCTGCTAATCCTAGCATGATAAAGAAGATTCAAAGAGAGTGAGATGCCAGCTCCTTTCATTCAGTCAGTAGCTTCAAACATTTCTGGACGTTTTTCAATGGCAAAAATCAATGAATATTGTAAATGCACAAACAGTAATATCTCCACATTGCAAGGTGCAATTCTGAAAATTTTTGCTTTTTCCTGTTAATCCTAGCATGATAAAGAAGATTCAAAGAGAGTGAGATGCCAGCTCCTTTCATTCAGTCAGTAGCTTCAAACATTTCTGGTATATGAATAACATGATGTTTTTCAATGGCAAAAATCAATAAATATTGTAAATGCACAAACAGTAATATCTCCACATTGCAAGGTGCAATTCTGAAATTTTTTGCTTTTTCCTGCTAATCCTAGCATGATAAAGAAGATTCAAAGAGAGTGAGATGCCAGCTCCTTTCATTCAGTCAGTAGCTTCAAACATTTCTGGACATTTTTCAATGGCAAAAATCAATGAATATTGTAAATGCACAAACAGTAATATCTCCACATTGCAAGGTGCAATTCTGAAATTTTTTGCTTTTTCCTGCTAATCCTAGCATGATAAAGAAGATTCAAAGAGAGTGAGATGCCAGCTCCTTTCATTCAGTCAGTAGCTTCAAACATTTCTGGTATATGAAAAACATGTTTTTCAATGGCAAAAATCAATGAATATTGTAAATGCACAAACAGTAATATCTCCACATTGCAAGGTGCAATTCTGAAATTTTTTGCTTTTTCCTGCTAATCCTAGCATGATAAAGAAGATTCAAAGAGAGTGAGATGCCAGCTCCTTTCATTCAGTCAGTAGCTTCAAACATTTCTGGTATATGAAAAACATGTTTTTCAATGGCAAAAATCAATGAATATTGTAAATGCACAAACAGTAATATCTCCACATTGCAAGGTGCAATTCTGAAATTTTTTGCTTTTTCCTGCTAATCCTAGCATGATAAAGAAGATTCAAAGAGAGTGAGATGCCAGCTCCTTTCATTCAGTCAGTAGCTTCAAACATTTCTGGACGTTTTTCAATGGCAAAAATAAATGAATATTGTAAATGCACAAACAGTAATATCTCCACATTGCAAGGTGCAATTCTGAAATTTTTTGCTTTTTCCTGTTAATCCTAGCATGATAAAGAAGATTCAAAGAGAGTGAGATGCCAGCTCCTTTCATTCAGTCAGTAGCTTCAAACATTTCTGGTATATGAAAAACATGTTTTTCAATGGCAAAAATCAATGAATATTGTAAATGCACAAACAGTAATATCTCCACATTGCAAGGTGCAATTCTGAAATTTTTTGCTTTTTCCTGCTAATCCTAGCATGATAAAGAAGATTCAAAGAGAGTGAGATGCCAGCTCCTTTCATTCAGTCAGTAGCTTCAAACATTCCTGGTATATGAAAAACATGTTTTTCAATGGCAAAAATCAATGAATATTGTAAATGCACAAACAGTAATATCTCCACATTGCAAGGTGCAATTCTGAAATTTTTTGCTTTTTCCTGCTAATCCTAGCAGGATAAAGAAGATTCAAAGAGAGTGAGATGCCAGCTCCTTTCATTCAGTCAGTAGCTTCAAACATTTCTGGATGTTTTTCAATGGCAAAAATCAATGAAAATTGTAAATGCACAAACAGTAATATCTCCATATTGCAAGGTGCAATTCTGAAATTTTTTGCTTTTTCCTGCTAATCCTAGCAGGATAAAGAAGATTCAAAGAGAGTGAGATGCCAGCTCCTTTCATTCAGTCAGTAGCTTCAAACATTTCTGGTATATGAAAAACATGTTTTTCAATGGCAAAAATCAATGAATATTGTAAATGCACAAACAGTAATATCTCCACATTGCAAGGTGCAATTCTGAAATTTTTTGCTTTTTCCTGCTAATCCTAGCATGATAAAGAAGATTCAAAGAGAGTGAGATGCCAGCTCCTTTCATTCAGTCAGTAGCTTCAAACATTTCTGGAGGTTTTTCAATGGCAAAAATCAATGAATATTGTAAATGCACAAACAGTAATATCTCCACATTGCAAGGTGCAATTCTGAAATTTTTTGCTTTTTCCTGTTAATCCTAGCATGATAAAGAAGATTCAAAGAGAGTGAGATGCCAGCTCCTTTCATTCAGTCAGTAGCTTCAAACATTTCTGGTATATGAAAAACATGTTTTTCAATGGCAAAAATCAATGAATATTGTAAATGCACAAACAGTAATATCTCCACATTGCAAGGTGCAATTCTGAAATTTTTTGCTTTTTCCTGCTAATCCTAGCATGATAAAGAAGATTCAAAGAGAGTGAGATGCCAGCTCCTTTCATTCAGTCAGTAGCTTCAAACATTTCTGGTATATGAAAAACATGTTTTTCAATGGCAAAAATCAATGAATATTGTAAATGCACAAACAGTAATATCTCCACATTGCAAGGTGCAATTCTGAAATTTTTTGCTTTTTCCTGCTAATCCTAGCATGATAAAGAAGATTCAAAGAGAGTGAGATGCCAGCTTCTTTCATTCAGTCAGTAGCTTCAAACATTTCTGGTATATGAAAAACGTTTTTCAATGGCAAAAATCAATGAATATTGTAAATGCACAAACAGTAATATCTCCACATTGCAAGGTGCAATTCTGAAATTTTTTGCTTTTTCCTGCTAATCTTAGCATGATAAAGAAGATTCAAAGAGAGTGAGATGCCAGCTCCTTTCATTCAGTCAGTAGCTTCAAACATTTCTGGACGTTTTTCAATGGCAAAAATCAATGAATATTGTAAATGCACAAACAGTAATATCTCCACATTGCAAGGTGCAATTCTGAAATTTTTTGCTTTTTCCTGTTAATCCTAGCATGATAAAGAAGATTCAAAGAGAGTGAGATGCCAGCTCCTTTCATTCAGTCAGTAGCTTCAAACATTTCTGGACGTTTTTCAATGGCAAAAATCAATGAATATTGTAAATGCACAAACATTAATATCTCCACATTGCAAGGTGCAATTCTGAAATTTTTTGCTTTTTCCTGCTAATCCTAGCATGATAAAGAAGATTCAAAGAGAGTGAGATGCCAGCTCCTTTCATTCAGTCAGTAGCTTCAAACATTTCTGGACGTTTTTCAATGGCAAAAATCAATGAATATTGTAAATGCACAAACAGTAATATCTCCACATTGCAAGGTGCAATTCTGAAATTTTTTGCTTTTTCCTGTTAATCCTAGCATGATAAAGAAGATTCAAAGAGAGTGAGATGCCAGCTCCTTTCATTCAGTCAGTAGCTTCAAACATTTCTGGTATATGAAAAACATGTTTTTCAATGGCAAAAATCAATGAATATTGTAAATGCACAAACAGTAATATCTCCACATTGCAAGGTGCAATTCTGAAATTTTTTTGCTTTTTCCTGCTAATCCTAGCATGATAAAGAAGATTCAAAGAGAGTGAGATACCAGCTCCTTTCATTCAGTCAGTAGCTTCAAACATTTCTGGTATATGAAAAACATGTTTTTCAATGGCAAAAATCAATGAATATTGTAAATGCACAAACAGTAATATCTCCACATTGCAAGGTGCAATTCTGAAATTTTTTGCTTTTTCCTGCTAATCCTAGCATGATAAAGAAGATTCAAAGAGAGTGAGATGCCAGCTCCTTTCATTCAGTCAGTAGCTTCAAACATTTCTGGTATATGAAAAACATGTTTTTCAATGGCAAAAATCAATGAATATTGTAAATGCACAAACAGTAATATCTCCACATTGCAAGGTGCAATTCTGAAATTTTTTGCTTTTTCCTGCTAATCCTAGCATGATAAAGAAGATTCAAAGAGAGTGAGATGCCAGCTCCTTTCATTCAGTCAGTAGCTTCAAACATTTCTGGTATATGAAAAACGTTTTTCAATGGCAAAAATCAATGAATATTGTAAATGCACAAACAGTAATATCTCCACATTGCAAGGTGCAATTCTGAAATTTTTTGCTTTTTCCTGCTAATCCTAGCATGATAAAGAAGATTCAAAGAGAGTGAGATGCCAGCTCCTTTCCTTCAGTCAGTAGCTTCAAACATTTCTGGTATATGAAAAACATGTTTTTCAATGGCAAAAATCAATGAATATTGTAAATGCACAAACAGTAATATCTCCACATTGCAAGGTGCAATTCTGAAATTTTTTGCTTTTTCCTGCTAATCCTAGCATGATAAAGAAGATTCAAAGAGAGTGAGATGCCAGCTCCTTTCATTCAGTCAGTAGCTTCAAACATTTCTGGACGTTTTTCAATGGCAAAAATAAATGAATATTGTAAATGCACAAACAGTAATATCTCCACATTGCAAGGTGCAATTCTGAAATTTTTTGCTTTTTCCTGTTAATCCTAGCATGATAAAGAAGATTCAAAGAGAGTGAGATGCCAGCTCCTTTCATTCAGTCAGTAGCTTCAAACATTTCTGGTATATGAAAAACATGTTTTTCAATGGCAAAAATCAATGAATATTGTAAATGCACAAACAGTAATATCTCCACATTGCAAGGTGCAATTCTGAAATTTTTTGCTTTTTCCTGCTAATCCTAGCATGATAAAGAAGATTTAAAGAGAGTGAGATGCCAGCTCCTTTCATTCAGTCAGTAGCTTCAAACATTCCTGGTATATGAAAAACATGTTTTTCAATGGCAAAAATCAATGAATATTGTAAATGCACAAACTAATATCTCCACATTGCAAGGTGCAATTCTGAAATTTTTTGCTTTTTCCTGCTAATCCTAGCAGGATAAAGAAGATTCAAAGAGAGTGAGATGCCAGCTCCTTTCATTCAGTCAGTAGCTTCAAACATTTCTGGTATATGAAAAACATGTTTTTCAATGGCAAAAATCAATGAATATTGTAAATGCACAAACAGTAATATCTCCACATTGCAAGGTGCAATTCTGAAATTTTTTGCTTTTTCCTGCTAATCCTAGCAGGATAAAGAAGATTCAAAGAGAGTGAGATGCCAGCTCCTTTCATTCAGTCAGTAGCTTCAAACATTTCTGGTATATGAAAAACATGTTTTTCAATGGCAAAAATCAATGAATATTGTAAATGCACAAACAGTAATATCTCCACATTGCAAGGTGCAATTCTGAAATTTTTTGCTTTTTCCTGCTAATCCTAGCATGATAAAGAAGATTCAAAGAGAGTGAGATGCCAGCTCCTTTCATTCAGTCAGTAGCTTCAAACATTTCTGGAGGTTTTTCAATGGCAAAAATCAATGAATATTGTAAATGCACAAACAGTAATATCTCCACATTGCAAGGTGCAATTCTGAAATTTTTTGCTTTTTCCTGTTAATCCTAGCATGATAAAGAAGATTCAAAGAGAGTGAGATGCCAGCTCCTTTCATTCAGTCAGTAGCTTCAAACATTTCTGGTATATGAAAAACATGTTTTTCAATGGCAAAAATCAATGAATATTGTAAATGCACAAACAGTAATATCTCCACATTGCAAGGTGCAATTCTGAAATTTTTTGCTTTTTCCTGCTAATCCTAGCATGATAAAGAAGATTCAAAGAGAGTGAGATGCCAGCTCCTTTCATTCAGTCAGTAGCTTCAAACATTTCTGGTATATGAAAAACATGTTTTTCAATGGCAAAAATCAATGAATATTGTAAATGCACAAACAGTAATATCTCCACATTGCAAGGTGCAATTCTGAAATTTTTTGCTTTTTCCTGCTAATCCTAGCATGATAAAGAAGATTCAAAGAGAGTGAGATGCCAGCTCCTTTCATTCAGTCAGTAGCTTCAAACATTTCTGGTATATGAAAAACGTTTTTCAATGGCAAAAATCAATGAATATTGTAAATGCACAAACAGTAATATCTCCACATTGCAAGGTGCAATTCTGAAATTTTTTGCTTTTTCCTGCTAATCCTAGCATGATAAAGAAGATTCAAAGAGAGTGAGATGCCAGCTCCTTTCATTCAGTCAGTAGCTTCAAACATTTCTGGTATATGAAAAACATGTTTTTCAATGGCAAAAATCAATGAATATTGTAAATGCACAAACAGTAATATTTCCACATTGCAAGGTGCAATTCTGAAATTTTTTGCTTTTTCCTGCTAATCCTAGCATGATAAAGAAGATTCAAAGAGAGTGAGATGCCAGCTCCTTTCATTCAGTCAGTAGCTTCAAACATTTCTGGACGTTTTTCAATGGCAAAAATCAATGAATATTGTAAATGCACAAACAGTAATATCTCCACATTGCAAGGTGCAATTCTGAAATTTTTTGCTTTTTCCTGTTAATCCTAGCATGATAAAGAAGATTCAAAGAGAGTGAGATGCCAGCTCCTTTCATTCAGTCAGTAGCTTCAAACATTTCTGGACGTTTTTCAATGGCAAAAATCAATGAATATTGTAAATGCACAAACATTAATATCTCCACATTGCAAGGTGCAATTCTGAAATTTTTTGCTTTTTCCTGCTAATCCTAGCATGATAAAGAAGATTCAAAGAGAGTGAGATGCCAGCTCCTTTCATTCAGTCAGTAGCTTCAAACATTTCTGGACGTTTTTCAATGGCAAAAATCAATGAATATTGTAAATGCACAAACAGTAATATCTCCACATTGCAAGGTGCAATTCTGAAATTTTTTGCTTTTTCCTGTTAATCCTAGCATGATAAAGAAGATTCAAAGAGAGTGAGATGCCAGCTCCTTTCATTCAGTCAGTAGCTTCAAACATTTCTGGTATATGAAAAACATGTTTTTCAATGGCAAAAATCAATGAATATTGTAAATGCACAAACAGTAATATCTCCACATTGCAAGGTGCAATTCTGAAATTTTTTTGCTTTTTCCTGCTAATCCTAGCATGATAAAGAAGATTCAAAGAGAGTGAGATACCAGCTCCTTTCATTCAGTCAGTAGCTTCAAACATTTCTGGTATATGAAAAACATGTTTTTCAATGGCAAAAATCAATGAATATTGTAAATGCACAAACAGTAATATCTCCACATTGCAAGGTGCAATTCTGAAATTTTTTGCTTTTTCCTGCTAATCCTAGCATGATAAAGAAGATTCAAAGAGAGTGAGATGCCAGCTCCTTTCATTCAGTCAGTAGCTTCAAACATTTCTGGTATATGAAAAACATGTTTTTCAATGGCAAAAATCAATGAATATTGTAAATGCACAAACAGTAATATCTCCACATTGCAAGGTGCAATTCTGAAATTTTTTGCTTTTTCCTGCTAATCCTAGCATGATAAAGAAGATTCAAAGAGAGTGAGATGCCAGCTCCTTTCATTCAGTCAGTAGCTTCAAACATTTCTGGTATATGAAAAACGTTTTTCAATGGCAAAAATCAATGAATATTGTAAATGCACAAACAGTAATATCTCCACATTGCAAGGTGCAATTCTGAAATTTTTTGCTTTTTCCTGCTAATCCTAGCATGATAAAGAAGATTCAAAGAGAGTGAGATGCCAGCTCCTTTCATTCAGTCAGTAGCTTCAAACATTTCTGGACGTTTTTCAATGGCAAAAATCAATGAATATTGTAAATGCACAAACAGTAATATCTCCACATTGCAAGGTGCAATTCTGAAATTTTTTGCTTTTTCCTGCTAATCCTAGCAGGATAAAGAAGATTCAAAGAGAGTGAGATGCCAGCTCCTTTCATTCAGTCAGTAGCTTCAAACATTCCTGGTATATGAAAAACATGTTTTTCAATGGCAAAAATCAATGAATATTGTAAATGCACAAACAGTAATATCTCCACATTGCAAGGTGCAATTCTGAAATTTTTTGCTTTTTCCTGCTAATCCTAGCATGATAAAGAAGATTCAAAGAGAGTGAGATGCCAGCTCCTTTCATTCAGTCAGTAGCTTCAAACATTTCTGGTATATGAAAAACATGTTTTTCAATGGCAAAAATCAATGAATATTGTAAATGCACAAACAGTAATATCTCCACATTGCAAGGTGCAATTCTGAAATTTTTTGCTTTTTCCTGCTAATCCTAGCATGATAAAGAAGATTCAAAGAGAGTGAGATGCCAGCTCCTTTCATTCAGTCAGTAGCTTCAAACATTTCTGGTATATGAAAAACATGTTTTTCAATGGCAAAAATCAATGAATATTGTAAATGCACAAACAGTAATATCTCCACATTGCAAGGTGCAATTCTGAAATTTTTTGCTTTTTCCTGCTAATCCTAGCATGATAAAGAAGATTCAAAGAGAGTGAGATGCCAGCTCCTTTCATTCAGTCAGTAGCTTCAAACATTTCTGGTATATGAAAAACGTTTTTCAATGGCAAAAATCAATGAATATTGTAAATGCACAAACAGTAATATCTCCACATTGCAAGGTGCAATTCTGAAATTTTTTGCTTTTTCCTGCTAATCCTAGCATGATAAAGAAGATTCAAAGAGAGTGAGATGCCAGCTCCTTTCATTCAGTCAGTAGCTTCAAACATTTCTGGTATATGAAAAACATGTTTTTCAATGGCAAAAATCAATGAATATTGTAAATGCACAAACAGTAATATCTCCACATTGCAAGGTGCAATTCTGAAATTTTTTGCTTTTTCCTGCTAATCCTAGCATGATAAAGAAGATTCAAAGAGAGTGAGATGCCAGCTCCTTTCATTCAGTCAGTAGCTTCAAACATTTCTGGACGTTTTTCAATGGCAAAAATAAATGAATATTGTAAATGCACAAACAGTAATATCTCCACATTGCAAGGTGCAATTCTGAAATTTTTTGCTTTTTCCTGTTAATCCTAGCATGATAAAGAAGATTCAAAGAGAGTGAGATGCCAGCTCCTTTCATTCAGTCAGTAGCTTCAAACATTTCTGGTATATGAAAAACATGTTTTTCAATGGCAAAAATCAATGAATATTGTAAATGCACAAACAGTAATATCTCCACATTGCAAGGTGCAATTCTGAAATTTTTTGCTTTTTCCTGCTAATCCTAGCATGATAAAGAAGATTTAAAGAGAGTGAGATGCCAGCTCCTTTCATTCAGTCAGTAGCTTCAAACATTCCTGGTATATGAAAAACATGTTTTTCAATGGCAAAAATCAATGAATATTGTAAATGCACAAACTAATATCTCCACATTGCAAGGTGCAATTCTGAAATTTTTTGCTTTTTCCTGCTAATCCTAGCAGGATAAAGAAGATTCAAAGAGAGTGAGATGCCAGCTCCTTTCATTCAGTCAGTAGCTTCAAACATTTCTGGTATATGAAAAACATGTTTTTCAATTGCAAAAATCAATGAATATTGTAAATGCACAAACAGTAATATCTCCACATTGCAAGGTGCAATTCTGAAATTTTTTGCTTTTTCCTGCTAATCCTAGCAGGATAAAGAAGATTCAAAGAGAGTGAGATGCCAGCTCCTTTCATTCAGTCAGTAGCTTCAAACATTTCTGGTATATGAAAAGCATGTTTTTCAATGGCAAAAATCAATGAATATTGTAAATGCACAAACAGTAATATCTCCACATTGCAAGGTGCAATTCTGAAATTTTTTGCTTTTTCCTGCTAATCCTAGCATGATAAAGAAGATTCAAAGAGTGAGATGCCAGCTCCTTTCATTCAGTCAGTAGCTTCAAACATTTCTGGAGGTTTTTCAATGGCAAAAATCAATGAATATTGTAAATGCACAAACAGTAATATCTCCACATTGCAAGGTGCAATTCTGAAATTTTTTGCTTTTTCCTGTTAATCCTAGCATGATAAAGAAGATTCAAAGAGAGTGAGATGCCAGCTCCTTTCATTCAGTCAGTAGCTTCAAACATTTCTGGTATATGAAAAACATGTTTTTCAATGGCAAAAATCAATGAATATTGTAAATGCACAAACAGTAATATTTCCACATTGCAAGGTGCAATTCTGAAATTTTTTGCTTTTTCCTGCTAATCCTAGCATGATAAAGAAGATTCAAAGAGAGTGAGATGCCAGCTCCTTTCATTCAGTCAGTAGCTTCAAACATTTCTGGACGTTTTTCAATGGCAAAAATCAATGAATATTGTAAATGCACAAACAGTAATATCTCCACATTGCAAGGTGCAATTCTGAAATTTTTTGCTTTTTCCTGTTAATCCTAGCATGATAAAGAAGATTCAAAGAGAGTGAGATGCCAGCTCCTTTCATTCAGTCAGTAGCTTCAAACATTTCTGGACGTTTTTCAATGGAAAAAATCAATGAATATTGTAAATGCACAAACATTAATATCTCCACATTGCAAGGTGCAATTCTGAAATTTTTTGCTTTTTCCTGCTAATCCTAGCATGATAAAGAAGACTCAAAGAGAGTGAGATGCCAGCTCCTTTCATTCAGTCAGTAGCTTCAAACATTTCTGGACGTTTTTCAATGGCAAAAATCAATGAATATTGTAAATGCACAAACAGTAATATCTCCACATTGCAAGGTGCAATTCTGAAATTTTTTGCTTTTTCCTGTTAATCCTAGCATGATAAAGAAGATTCAAAGAGAGTGAGATGCCAGCTCCTTTCATTCAGTCAGTAGCTTCAAACATTTCTGGTATATGAAAAACATGTTTTTCAATGGCAAAAATCAATGAATATTGTAAATGCACAAACAGTAATATCTCCACATTGCAAGGTGCAATTCTGAAATTTTTTTGCTTTTTCCTGCTAATCCTAGCATGATAAAGAAGATTCAAAGAGAGTGAGATACCAGCTCCTTTCATTCAGTCAGTAGCTTCAAACATTTCTGGTATATGAAAAACATGTTTTTCAATGGCAAAAATCAATGAATATTGTAAATGCACAAACAGTAATATCTCCACATTGCAAGGTGCAATTCTGAAATTTTTTCCTTTTTCTTGCTAATCCTAGCATGATAAAGAAGATTCAAAGAGAGTGAGATGCCAGCTCCTTTCATTCAGTCAGTAGCTTCAAACATTTCTGGTATATGAAAAACATGTTTTTCAATGGCAAAAATCAATGAATATTGTAAATGCACAAACAGTAATATCTCCACATTGCAAGGTGCAATTCTGAAATTTTTTGCTTTTTCCTGCTAATCCTAGCATGATAAAGAAGATTCAAAGAGAGTGAGATGCCAGCTCCTTTCATTCAGTCAGTAGCTTCAAACATTTCTGGTATATGAAAAACGTTTTTCAATGGCAAAAATCAATGAATATTGTAAATGCACAAACAGTAATATCTCCACATTGCAAGGTGCAATTCTGAAATTTTTTGCTTTTTCCTGCTAATCCTAGCATGATAAAGAAGATTCAAAGAGAGTGAGATGCCAGCTCCTTTCATTCAGTCAGTAGCTTCAAACATTTCTGGACGTTTTTCAATGGCAAAAATCAATGAATATTGTAAATGCACAAACAGTAATATCTCCACATTGCAAGGTGCAATTCTGAAATTTTTTGCTTTTTCCTGCTAATCCTAGCAGGATAAAGAAGATTCAAAGAGAGTGAGATGCCAGCTCCTTTCATTCAGTCAGTAGCTTCAAACATTCCTGGTATATGAAAAACATGTTTTTCAATGGCAAAAATCAATGAATATTGTAAATGCACAAACAGTAATATCTCCACATTGCAAGGTGCAATTCTGAAATTTTTTGCTTTTTCCTGCTAATCCTAGCATGATAAAGAAGATTCAAAGAGAGTGAGATGCCAGCTCCTTTCAGTCAGTAGCTTCAAACATTTCTGGTATATGAAAAACATGTTTTTCAATGGCAAAAATCAATGAATATTGTAAATGCACAAACAGTAATATCTCCACATTGCAAGGTGCAATTCTGAAATTTTTTGCTTTTTCCTGCTAATCCTAGCAGGATAAAGAAAATTCAAAGAGAGTGAGATGCCAGCTCCTTTCATTCAGTCAGTAGCTTCAAACATTTCTGGTATATGAAAAACATGTTTTTCAATGGCAAAAATCAATGAATATTGTAAATGCACAAACAGTAATATTTCCACATTGCAAGGTGCAATTCTGAAATTTTTTGCTTTTTCCTGCTAATCCTAGCATGATAAAGAAGATTCAAAGAGAGTGAGATGCCAGCTCCTTTCATTCAGTCAGTAGCTTCAAACATTTCTGGTATATGAAAAAAATGTTTTTCAATGGCAAAAATCAATGAATATTGTAAATGCACAAACAGTAATATTTCCACATTGCAAGGTGCAATTCTGAAATTTTTTGCTTTTTCCTGCTAATCCTAGCATGATAAAGAAGATTCAAAGAGAGTGAGATGCCAGCTCCTTTCATTCAGTCAGTAGCTTCAAACATTTCTGGTATATGAAAAACATGTTTTTCAATGGCAAAAATCAATGAATATTGTAAATGCACAAACAGTAATATTTCCACATTGCAAGGTGCAATTCTGAAATTTTTTGCTTTTTCCTGCTAATCCTAGCATGATAAAGAAGATTCAAAGAGAGTGAGATGCCAGCTCCTTTCATTCAGTCAGTAGCTTCAAACATTTCTGGTATATGAAAAACATGTTTTTCAATGGCAAAAATCAATGAATATTGTAAATGCACAAACAGTAATATTTCCACATTGCAAGGTGCAATTCTGAAATTTTTTGCTTTTTCCTGCTAATCCTAGCATGATAAAGAAGATTCAAAGAGAGTGAGATGCCAGCTCCTTTCATTCAGTCAGTAGCTTCAAACATTTCTGGACGTTTTTCAATGGCAAAAATCAATGAATATTGTAAATGCACAAACAGTAATATCTCCACATTGCAAGGTGCAATTCTGAAATTTTTTGCTTTTTCCTGCTAATCCTAGCAGGATAAAGAAGATTCAAAGAGAGTGAGATGCCAGCTCCTTTCATTCAGTCAGTAGCTTCAAACACTCCTGGTATATGAAAAACATGTTTTTCAATGGCAAAAATCAATGAATATTGTAAATGCACAAACAGTAATATCTCCACATTGCAAGGTGCAATTCTGAAATTTTTTGCTTTTTCCTGCTAATCCTAGCATGATAAAGAAGATTCAAAGAGAGTGAGATGCCAGCTCCTTTCAGTCAGTAGCTTCAAACATTTCTGGTATATGAAAAACATGTTTTTCAATGGCAAAAATCAATGAATATTGTAAATGCGCAAACAGTAATATCTCCACATTGCAAGGTGCAATTCTGAAATTTTTTGCTTTTTCCTGCTAATCCTAGCAGGATAAAGAAAATTCAAAGAGAGTGAGATGCCAGCTCCTTTCATTCAGTCAGTAGCTTCAAACATTTCTGGTATATGAAAAACATGTTTTTCAATGGCAAAAATCAATGAATATTGTAAATGCACAAACAGTAATATTTCCACATTGCAAGGTGCAATTCTGAAATTTTTTGCTTTTTCCTGCTAATCCTAGCATGATAAAGAAGATTCAAAGAGAGTGAGATGCCAGCTCCTTTCATTCAGTCAGTAGCTTCAAACATTTCTGGTATATGAAAAAAATGTTTTTCAATGGCAAAAATCAATGAATATTGTAAATGCACAAACAGTAATATTTCCACATTGCAAGGTGCAATTCTGAAATTTTTTGCTTTTTCCTGCTAATCCTAGCATGATAAAGAAGATTCAAAGAGAGTGAGATGCCAGCTCCTTTCATTCAGTCAGTAGCTTCAAACATTTCTGGTATATGAAAAACATGTTTTTCAATGGCAAAAATCAATGAATATTGTAAATGCACAAACAGTAATATTTCCACATTGCAAGGTGCAATTCTGAAATTTTTTGCTTTTTCCTGCTAATCCTAGCATGATAAAGAAGATTCAAAGAGAGTGAGATGCCAGCTCCTTTCATTCAGTCAGTAGCTTCAAACATTTCTGGTATATGAAAAACATGTTTTTCAATGGCAAAAATCAATGAATATTGTAAATGCACAAACAGTAATATCTCCACATTGCAAGGTGCAATTCTGAAATTTTTTGCTTTTTCCTGCTAATCCTAGCATGATAAAGAAGATTCAAAGAGAGTGAGATGCCAGCTCCTTTCATTCAGTCAGTAGCTTCAAACATTTCTGGTATATGAAAAACGTTTTTCAATGGCAAAAATCAATGAATATTGTAAATGCACAAACAGTAATATCTCCACATTGCAAGGTGCAATTCTGAAATTTTTTGCTTTTTCCTGCTAATCCTAGCATGATAAAGAAGATTCAAAGAGAGTGAGATGCCAGCTCCTTTCATTCAGTCAGTAGCTTCAAACATTTCTGGACGTTTTTCAATGGCAAAAATCAATGAATATTGTAAATGCACAAACAGTAATATCTCCACATTGCAAGGTGCAATTCTGAAATTTTTTGCTTTTTCCTGCTAATCCTAGCAGGATAAAGAAGATTCAAAGAGAGTGAGATGCCAGCTCCTTTCATTCAGTCAGTAGCTTCAAACATTCCTGGTATATGAAAAACATGTTTTTCAATGGCAAAAATCAATGAATATTGTAAATGCACAAACAGTAATATCTCCACATTGCAAGGTGCAATTCTGAAATTTTTTGCTTTTTCCTGCTAATCCTAGCATGATAAAGAAGATTCAAAGAGAGTGAGATGCCAGCTCCTTTCATTCAGTCAGTAGCTTCAAACATTTCTGGTATATGAAAAACATGTTTTTCAATGGCAAAAATCAATGAATATTGTAAATGCACAAACAGTAATATCTCCACATTGCAAGGTGCAATTCTGAAATTTTTTGCTTTTTCCTGCTAATCCTAGCAGGATAAAGAAGATTCAAAGAGAGTGAGATGCCAGCTCCTTTCATTCAGTCAGTAGCTTCAAACATTTCTGGTATATGAAAAACATGTTTTTCAATGGCAAAAATCAATGAATATTGTAAATGCACAAACAGTAATATTTCCACATTGCAAGGTGCAATTCTGAAATTTTTTGCTTTTTCCTGCTAATCCTAGCATGATAAAGAAGATTCAAAGAGAGTGAGATGCCAGCTCCTTTCATTCAGTCAGTAGCTTCAAACATTTCTGGTATATGAAAAAAATGTTTTTCAATGGCAAAAATCAATGAATATTGTAAATGCACAAACAGTAATATTTCCACATTGCAAGGTGCAATTCTGAAATTTTTTGCTTTTTCCTGCTAATCCTAGCATGATAAAGAAGATTCAAAGAGAGTGAGATGCCAGCTCCTTTCATTCAGTCAGTAGCTTCAAACATTTCTGGACGTTTTTCAATGGCAAAAATCAATGAATATTGTAAATGCACAAACAGTAATATCTCCACATTGCAAGGTGCAATTCTGAAATTTTTTGCTTTTTCCTGTTAATCCTAGCATGATAAAGAAGATTCAAAGAGAGTGAGATGCCAGCTCCTTTCATTCAGTCAGTAGCTTCAAACATTTCTGGTATATGAATAACATGATGTTTTTCAATGGCAAAAATCAATGAATATTGTAAATGCACAAACAGTAATATCTCCACATTGCAAGGTGCAATTCTGAAATTTTTTGCTTTTTCCTGCTAATCCTAGCATGATAAAGAAGATTCAAAGAGAGTGAGATGCCAGCTCCTTTCATTCAGTCAGTAGCTTCAAACATTTCTGGACGTTTTTCAATGGCAAAAATCAATGAATATTGTAAATGCACAAACAGTAATATCTCCACATTGCAAGGTGCAATTCTGAAATTTTTTGCTTTTTCCTGCTAATCCTAGCATGATAAAGAAGATTCAAAGAGAGTGAGATGCCAGCTCATTTCATTCAGTCAGTAGCTTCAAACATTTCTGGATGTTTTTCAATGGCAAAAATCAATGAATATTGTAAATGCACAAACAGTAATATCTCCACATTGCAAGGTGCAATTCTGAAATTTTTTGCTTTTTCCTGCTAATCCTAGCAGGATAAAGAAGATTCAAAGAGAGTGAGATGCCAGCTCCTTTCATTCAGTCAGTAGCTTCAAACATTTCTGGTATATGAAAAACATGTTTTTCAATGGCAAAAATCAATGAATATTGTAAATGCACAAACAGTAATATCTCCACATTGCAAGGTGCAATTCTGAAATTTTTTGCTTTTTCCTGCTAATCCTAGCATGATAAAGAAGATTCAAAGAGAGTGAGATGCCAGCTCCTTTCATTCAGTCAGTAGCTTCAAACATTTCTGGTATATGAAAAACATGTTTTTCAATGGCAAAAATCAATGAATATTGTAAATGCACAAACAGTAATATCTCCACATTGCAAGGTGCAATTCTGAAATTTTTTGCTTTTTCCTGCTAATCCTAGCATGATAAAGAAGATTCAAAGAGAGTGAGATGCCAGCTCCATTCATTCAGTCAGTAGCTTCAAACATTTCTGGACGTTTTTCAATGGCAAAAATAAATGAATATTGTAAATGCACAAACAGTAATATCTCCACATTGCAAGGTGCAATTCTGAAATTTTTTGCTTTTTCCTGCTAATCCTAGCAGGATAAAGAAGATTCAAAGAGAGTGAGATGCCAGCTCCTTTCATTCAGTCAGTAGCTTCAAACATTTCTGGTATATGAAAAACATGTTTTTCAATGGCAAAAATCAATGAATATTGTAAATGCACAAACAGTAATATCTCCACATTGCAAGGTGCAATTCTGAAATTTTTTGCTTTTTCCTGCTAATCCTAGCAGGATAAAGAAGATTCAAAGAGAGTGAGATGCCAGCTCCTTTCATTCAGTCAGTAGCTTCAAACATTTCTGGTATATGAAAAACATGTTTTTCAATGGCAAAAATCAATGAATATTGTAAATGCACAAACAGTAATATCTCCACATTGCAAGGTGCAATTCTGAAATTTTTTGCTTTTTCCTGCTAATCCTAGCATGATAAAGAAGATTCAAAGAGAGTGAGATGCCAGCTCCTTTCATTCAGTCAGTAGCTTCAAACATTTCTGGAGGTTTTTCAATGGCAAAAATCAATGAATATTGTAAATGCACAAACAGTAATATCTCCACATTGCAAGGTGCAATTCTGAAATTTTTTGCTTTTTCCTGTTAATCCAAGCATGATAAAGAAGATTCAAAGAGAGTGAGATGCCAGCTCCTTTCATTCAGTCAGTAGCTTCAAACATTTCTGGTATATGAAAAACATGTTTTTCAATGGCAAAAATCAATGAATATTGTAAATGCACAAACAGTTTATCTCCACATTGCAAGGTGCAATTCTGAAATTTTTTGCTTTTTCCTGCTAATCCTAGCATGATAAAGAAGATTCAAAGAGAGTGAGATGCCAGCTCCTTTCATTCAGTCAGTAGCTTCAAACATTTCTGGTATATGAAAAACGTTTTTCAATGGCAAAAATCAATGAATATTGTAAATGCACAAACAGTAATATCTCCACATTGCAAGGTGCAATTCTGAAATTTTTTGCTTTTTCCTGCTAATCCTAGCATGATAAAGAAGATTCAAAGAGAGTGAGATGCCAGCTCCTTTCATTCAGTCAGTAGCTTCAAACATTTCTGGTATATGAAAAACATGTTTTTCAATGGCAAAAATCAATGAATATTGTAAATGCACAAACAGTAATATTTCCACATTGCAAGGTGCAATTCTGAAATTTTTTGCTTTTTCCTGCTAATCCTAGCATGATAAAGAAGATTCAAAGAGAGTGAGATGCCAGCTCCTTTCATTCAGTCAGTAGCTTCAAACATTTCTGGACGTTTTTCAATGGCAAAAATCAATGAATATTGTAAATGCACAAACAGTAATATCTCCACATTGCAAGGTGCAATTCTGAAATTTTTTGCTTTTTCCTGTTAATCCTAGCATGATAAAGAAGATTCAAAGAGAGTGAGATGCCAGCTCCTTTCATTCAGTCAGTAGCTTCAAACATTTCTGGACGTTTTTCAATGGCAAAAATCAATGAATATTGTAAATGCACAAACATTAATATCTCCACATTGCAAGGTGCAATTCTGAAATTTTTTGCTTTTTCCTGCTAATCCTAGCATGATAAAGAAGATTCAAAGAGAGTGAGATGCCAGCTCCTTTCATTCAGTCAGTAGCTTCAAACATTTCTGGACGTTTTTCAATGGCAAAAATCAATGAATATTGTAAATGCACAAACAGTAATATCTCCACATTGCAAGGTGCAATTCTGAAATTTTTTGCTTTTTCCTGTTAATCCTAGCATGATAAAGAAGATTCAAAGAGAGTGAGATGCCAGCTCCTTTCATTCAGTCAGTAGCTTCAAACATTTCTGGTATATGAAAAACATGTTTTTCAATGGCAAAAATCAATGAATATTGTAAATGCACAAACAGTAATATCTCCACATTGCAAGGTGCAATTCTGAAATTTTTTTGCTTTTTCCTGCTAATCCTAGCATGATAAAGAAGATTCAAAGAGAGTGAGATACCAGCTCCTTTCATTCAGTCAGTAGCTTCAAACATTTCTGGTATATGAAAAACATGTTTTTCAATGGCAAAAATCAATGAATATTGTAAATGCACAAACAGTAATATCTCCACATTGCAAGGTGCAATTCTGAAATTTTTTGCTTTTTCCTGCTAATCCTAGCATGATAAAGAAGATTCAAAGAGAGTGAGATGCCAGCTCCTTTCATTCAGTCAGTAGCTTCAAACATTTCTGGTATATGAAAAACATGTTTTTCAATGGCAAAAATCAATGAATATTGTAAATGCACAAACAGTAATATCTCCACATTGCAAGGTGCAATTCTGAAATTTTTTGCTTTTTCCTTCTAATCCTAGCATGATAAAGAAGATTCAAAGAGAGTGAGATGCCAGCTCCTTTCATTCAGTCAGTAGCTTCAAACATTTCTGGTATATGAAAAACGTTTTTCAATGGCAAAAATCAATGAATATTGTAAATGCACAAACAGTAATATCTCCACATTGCAAGGTGCAATTCTGAAATTTTTTGCTTTTTCCTGCTAATCCTAGCATGATAAAGAAGATTCAAAGAGAGTGAGATGCCAGCTCCTTTCATTCAGTCAGTAGCTTCAAACATTTCTGGACGTTTTTCAATGGCAAAAATCAATGAATATTGTAAATGCACAAACAGTAATATCTCCACATTGCAAGGTGCAATTCTGAAATTTTTTGCTTTTTCCTGCTAATCCTAGCAGGATAAAGAAGATTCAAAGAGAGTGAGATGCCAGCTCCTTTCATTCAGTCAGTAGCTTCAAACATTTCTGGTATATGAAAAACATGTTTTTCAATGGCAAAAATCAATGAATATTGTAAATGCACAAACAGTAATATCTCCACATTGCAAGGTGCAATTCTGAAATTTTTTTGCTTTTTCCTGCTAATCCTAGCATGATAAAGAAGATTCAAAGAGAGTGAGATACCAGCTCCTTTCATTCAGTCAGTAGCTTCAAACATTTCTGGTATATGAAAAACATGTTTTTCAATGGCAAAAATCAATGAATATTGTAAATGCACAAACAGTAATATCTCCACATTGCAAGGTGCAATTCTGAAATTTTTTGCTTTTTCCTGCTAATCCTAGCATGATAAAGAAGATTCAAAGAGAGTGAGATGCCAGCTCCTTTCATTCAGTCAGTAGCTTCAAACATTTCTGGTATATGAAAAACATGTTTTTCAATGGCAAAAATCAATGAATATTGTAAATGCACAAACAGTAATATCTCCACATTGCAAGGTGCAATTCTGAAATTTTTTGCTTTTTCCTTCTAATCCTAGCATGATAAAGAAGATTCAAAGAGAGTGAGATGCCAGCTCCTTTCATTCAGTCAGTAGCTTCAAACATTTCTGGTATATGAAAAACGTTTTTCAATGGCAAAAATCAATGAATATTGTAAATGCACAAACAGTAATATCTCCACATTGCAAGGTGCAATTCTGAAATTTTTTGCTTTTTCCTGCTAATCCTAGCATGATAAAGAAGATTCAAAGAGAGTGAGATGCCAGCTCCTTTCATTCAGTCAGTAGCTTCAAACATTTCTGGACGTTTTTCAATGGCAAAAATCAATGAATATTGTAAATGCACAAACAGTAATATCTCCACATTGCAAGGTGCAATTCTGAAATTTTTTGCTTTTTCCTGCTAATCCTAGCAGGATAAAGAAGATTCAAAGAGAGTGAGATGCCAGCTCCTTTCATTCAGTCAGTAGCTTCAAACATTCCTGGTATATGAAAAACATGTTTTTCAATGGCAAAAATCAATGAATATTGTAAATGCACAAACAGTAATATCTCCACATTGCAAGGTGCAATTCTGAAATTTTTTGCTTTTTCCTGCTAATCCTAGCATGATAAAGAAGATTCAAAGAGAGTGAGATGCCAGCTCCTTTCATTCAGTCAGTAGCTTCAAACATTTCTGGTATATGAAAAACATGTTTTTCAATGGCAAAAATCAATGAATATTGTAAATGCACAAACAGTAATATCTCCACATTGCAAGGTGCAATTCTGAAATTTTTTGCTTTTTCCTGCTAATCCTAGCAGGATAAAGAAGATTCAAAGAGAGTGAGATGCCAGCTCCTTTCATTCAGTCAGTAGCTTCAAACATTTCTGGTATATGAAAAACATGTTTTTCAATGGCAAAAATCAATGAATATTGTAAATGCACAAACAGTAATATTTCCACATTGCAAGGTGCAATTCTGAAATTTTTTGCTTTTTCCTGCTAATCCTAGCATGATAAAGAAGATTCAAAGAGAGTGAGATGCCAGCTCCTTTCATTCAGTCAGTAGCTTCAAACATTTCTGGTTTATGAAAAAAATGTTTTTCAATGGCAAAAATCAATGAATATTGTAAATGCACAAACAGTAATATTTCCACATTGCAAGGTGCAATTCTGAAATTTTTTGCTTTTTCCTGCTAATCCTAGCATGATAAAGAAGATTCAAAGAGAGTGAGATGCCAGCTCCTTTCATTCAGTCAGTAGCTTCAAACATTTCTGGACGTTTTTCAATGGCAAAAATCAATGAATATTGTAAATGCACAAACAGTAATATCTCCACATTGCAAGGTGCAATTCTGAAATTTTTTGCTTTTTCCTGCTAATCCTAGCATGATAAAGAAGATTCAAAGAGAATGAGATGCCAGCTCCTTTCATTCAGTCAGTAGCTTCAAACATTCCTGGTATATGAAAAACATGTTTTTCAATGGCAAAAATCAATGAATATTGTAAATGCACAAACTAATATCTCCACATTGCAAGGTGCAATTCTGAAATTTTTTGCTTTTTCCTGCTAATCCTAGCAGGATAAAGAAGATTCAAAGAGAGTGAGATGCCAGCTCCTTTCATTCAGTCAGTAGCTTCAAACATTTCTGGACGTTTTTCAATGGCAAAAATCAATGAATATTGTAAATGCACAAACAGTAATATCTCCACATTGCAAGGTGCAATTCTGAAATTTTTTGCTTTTTCCTGCTAATCCTAGCATGATAAAGAAGATTCAAAGAGAGTGAGATGCCAGCTCCTTTCATTCAGTCAGTAGCTTCAAACATTTCTGGTATATGAAAAACATGTTTTTCAATGGCAAAAATCAATGAATATTGTAAATGCACAAACAGTAATATCTCCACATTGCAAGGTGCAATTCTGAAATTTTTTGCTTTTTCCTGCTAATCCTAGCATGATAAAGAAGATTCAAAGAGAGTGAGATGCCAGCTCCTTTCATTCAGTCAGTAGCTTCAAACATTTCTGGACGTTTTTCAATGGCAAAAATAAATGAATATTGTAAATGCACAAACAGTAATATCTCCACATTGCAAGGTGCAATTCTGAAATTTTTTGCTTTTTCCTGCTAATCCTAGCATGATAAAGAAGATTCAAAGAGAGTGAGATGCCAGCTCCTTTCATTCAGTCAGTAGCTTCAAACATTTCTGGATGTTTTTCAATGGCAAAAATCAATGAATATTGTAAATGCACAAACAGTAATATCTCCACATTGCAAGGTGCAATTCTGAAATTTTTTGCTTTTTCCTGCTAATCCTAGCAGGATAAAGAAGATTCAAAGAGAATGAGATGCCAGCTCCTTTCATTCAGTCAGTAGCTTCAAACATTCCTGGTATATGAAAAACATGTTTTTCAATGGCAAAAATCAATGAATATTGTAAATGCACAAACTAATATCTCCACATTGCAAGGTGCAATTCTGAAATTTTTTGCTTTTTCCTGCTAATCCTAGAATGATAAAGAAGATTCAAAGAGAGTGAGATGCCAGCTCCTTTCATTCAGTCAGTAGCTTCAAACATTTCTGGTATATGAAAAACATGTTTTTCAACGGCAAAAATCAATGAATATTGTAAATGCACAAACAGTAATATCTCCACATTGCAAGGTGCAATTCTGAAATGTTTTGCTTTTTCCTGCTAATCCTAGCATGATAAAGAAGATTCAAAGAGAGTGAGATGCCAGCTCCTTTCATTCAGTCAGTAGCTTCAAACATTTCTGGAGGTTTTTCAATGGCAAAAATCAATGAATATTGTAAATGCACAAACAGTAATATCTCCACATTGCAAGGTGCAATTCTGAAATTTTTTGCTTTTTCCTGTTAATCCTAGCATGATAAAGAAGATTCAAAGAGAGTGAGATGCCAGCTCCTTTCATTCAGTCAGTAGCTTCAAACATTTCTGGTATATGAAAAACATGTTTTTCAATGGCAAAAATCAATGAATATTGTAAATGCACAAACAGTAATATCTCCACATTGCAAGGTGCAATTCTGAAATTTTTTGCTTTTTCCTGCTAATCCTAGCATGATAAAGAAGATTCAAAGAGAATGAGATGCCAGCTCCTTTCATTCAGTCAGTAGCTTCAAACATTCCTGGTATATGAAAAACATGTTTTTCAATGGCAAAAATCAATGAATATTGTAAATGCACAAACTAATATCTCCACATTGCAAGGTGCAATTCTGAAATTTTTTGCTTTTTCCTGCTAATCCTAGCAGGATAAAGAAGATTCAAAGAGAGTGAGATGCCAGCTCCTTTCATTCAGTCAGTAGCTTCAAACATTTCTGGTATATGAAAAACGTTTTTCAATGGCAAAAATCAATGAATATTGTAAATGCACAAACAGTAATATCTCCACATTGCAAGGTGCAATTCTGAAATTTTTTGCTTTTTCCTGCTAATCCTAGCATGATAAAGAAGATTCAAAGAGAGTGAGATGCCAGCTCCTTTCATTCAGTCAGTAGCTTCAAACATTTCTGGAGGTTTTTCAATGGCAAAAATCAATGAATATTGTAAATGCACAAACAGTAATATCTCCACATTGCAAGGTGCAATTCTGAAATTTTTTGCTTTTTCCTGTTAATCCTAGCATGATAAAGAAGATTCAAAGAGAGTGAGATGCCAGCTCCTTTCATTCAGTCAGTAGCTTCAAACATTTCTGGACGTTTTTCAATGGCAAAAATCAATGAATATTGTAAATGCACAAACAGTAATATCTCCACATTGCAAGGTGCAATTCTGAAATTTTTTGCTTTTTCCTGTTAATCCTAGCATGATAAAGAAGATTCAAAGAGAGTGAGATGCCAGCTCCTTTCATTCAGTCAGTAGCTTCAAACATTTCTGGACGTTTTTCAATGGCAAAAATCAATGAATATTGTAAATGCACAAACATTAATATCTCCACATTGCAAGGTGCAATTCTGAAATTTTTTGCTTTTTCCTGCTAATCCTAGCATGATAAAGAAGATTCAAAGAGAGTGAGATGCCAGCTCCTTTCATTCAGTCAGTAGCTTCAAACATTTCTGGACGTTTTTCAATGGCAAAAATCAATGAATATTGTAAATGCACAAACAGTAATATCTCCACATTGCAAGGTGCAATTCTGAAATTTTTTGCTTTTTCCTGTTAATCCTAGCATGATAAAGAAGATTCAAAGAGAGTGAGATGCCAGCTCCTTTCATTCAGTCAGTAGCTTCAAACATTTCTGGTATATGAAAAACATGTTTTTCAATGGCAAAAATCAATGAATATTGTAAATGCACAAACAGTAATATCTCCACATTGCAAGGTGCAATTCTGAAATTTTTTTGCTTTTTCCTGCTAATCCTAGCATGATAAAGAAGATTCAAAGAGAGTGAGATACCAGCTCCTTTCATTCAGTCAGTAGCTTCAAACATTTCTGGTATATGAAAAACATGTTTTTCAATGGCAAAAATCAATGAATATTGTAAATGCACAAACAGTAATATCTCCACATTGCAAGGTGCAATTCTGAAATTTTTTGCTTTTTCCTGCTGATCCTAGCATGATAAAGAAGATTCAAAGAGAGTGAGATGCCAGCTCCTTTCATTCAGTCAGTAGCTTCAAACATTTCTGGTATATGAAAAACATGTTTTTCAATGGCAAAAATCAATGAATATTGTAAATGCACAAACAGTAATATCTCCACATTGCAAGGTGCAATTCTGAAATTTTTTGCTTTTTCCTGCTAATCCTAGCATGATAAAGAAGATTCAAAGAGAGTGAGATGCCAGCTCCTTTCATTCAGTCAGTAGCTTCAAACATTTCTGGTATATGAAAAACATGTTTTTCAATGGCAAAAATCAATGAATATTGTAAATGCACAAACAGTAATATCTCCACATTGCAAGGTGCAATTCTGAAATTTTTTGCTTTTTCCTGCTAATCCTAGCATGATAAAGAAGATTCAAAGAGAGTGAGATGCCAGCTCCTTTCATTCAGTCAGTAGCTTCAAACATTTCTGGTATATGAAAAACGTTTTTCAATGGCAAAAATCAATGAATATTGTAAATGCACAAACAGTAATATGTCCACATTGCAAGGTGCAATTCTGAAATTTTTTGCTTTTTCCTGCTAATCCTAGCATGATAAAGAAGATTCAAAGAGAGTGAGATGCCAGCTCCTTTCATTCAGTCAGTAGCTTCAAACATTTCTGGACGTTTTTCAATGGCAAAAATCAATGAATATTGTAAATGCACAAACAGTAATATCTCCACATTGCAAGGTGCAATTCTGAAATTTTTTGCTTTTTCCTGTTAATCCTAGCATGATAAAGAAGATTCAAAGAGAGTGAGATGCCAGCTACTTTCATTCAGTCAGTAGCTTCAAACATTTCTGGACGTTTTTCAATGGCAAAAATCAATGAATATTGTAAATGCACAAACATTAATATCTCCACATTGCAAGGTGCAATTCTGAAATTTTTTGCTTTTTCCTGCTAATCCTAGCATGATAAAGAAGATTCAAAGAGAGTGAGATGCCAGCTCCTTTCATTCAGTCAGCAGCTTCAAACATTTCTGGACGTTTTTCAATGGCAAAAATCAATGAATATTGTAAATGCACAAACAGTAATATCTCCACATTGCAAGGTGCAATTCTGAAATTTTTTGCTTTTTCCTGTTAATCCTAGCATGATAAAGAAGATTCAAAGAGAGTGAGATGCCAGCTCCTTTCATTCAGTCAGTAGCTTCAAACATTTCTGGTATATGAAAAACATATTTTTCAATGGCAAAAATCAATGAATATTGTAAATGCACAAACAGTAATATCTCCACATTGCAAGGTGCAATTCTGAAATTTTTTTGCTTTTTCCTGCTAATCCTAGCATGATAAAGAAGATTCAAAGAGAGTGAGATACCAGCTCCTTTCATTCAGTCAGTAGCTTCAAACATTTCTGGTATATGAAAAACATGTTTTTCAATGGCAAAAATCAATGAATATTGTAAATGCACAAACAGTAATATCTCCACATTGCAAGGTGCAATTCTGAAATTTTTTGCTTTTTCCTGCTAATCCTAGCATGATAAAGAAGATTCAAAGAGAGTGAGATGCCAGCTCCTTTCATTCAGTCAGTAGCTTCAAACATTTCTGGACGTTTTTCAATGGCAAAAATAAATGAATATTGTAAATGCACAAACAGTAATATCTCCACATTGCAAGGTGCAATTCTGAAATTTTTTGCTTTTTCCTGCTAATCCTAGCATGATAAAGAAGATTCAAAGAGAGTGAGATGCCAGCTCCTTTCATTCAGTCAGTAGCTTCAAACATTTCTGGATGTTTTTCAATGGCAAAAATCAATGAATATTGTAAATGCACAAACAGTAATATCTCCACATTGCAAGGTGCAATTCTGAAATTTTTTGCTTTTTCCTGCTAATCCTAGCAGGATAAAGAAGATTCAAAGAGAATGAGATGCCAGCTCCTTTCATTCAGTCAGTAGCTTCAAACATTCCTGGTATATGAAAAACATGTTTTTCAATGGCAAAAATCAATGAATATTGTAAATGCACAAACTAATATCTCCACATTGCAAGGTGCAATTCTGAAATTTTTTGCTTTTTCCTGCTAATCCTAGAATGATAAAGAAGATTCAAAGAGAGTGAGATGCCAGCTCCTTTCATTCAGTCAGTAGCTTCAAACATTTCTGGTATATGAAAAACATGTTTTTCAATGGCAAAAATCAATGAATATTGTAAATGCACAAACAGTAATATCTCCACATTGCAAGGTGCAATTCTGAAATGTTTTGCTTTTTCCTGCTAATCCTAGCATGATAAAGAAGATTCAAAGAGAGTGAGATGCCAGCTCCTTTCATTCAGTCAGTAGCTTCAAACATTTCTGGAGGTTTTTCAATGGCAAAAATCAATGAATATTGTAAATGCACAAACAGTAATATCTCCACATTGCAAGGTGCAATTCTGAAATTTTTTGCTTTTTCCTGTTAATCCTAGCATGATAAAGAAGATTCAAAGAGAGTGAGATGCCAGCTCCTTTCATTCAGTCAGTAGCTTCAAACATTTCTGGTATATGAAAAACATGTTTTTCAATGGCAAAAATCAATGAATATTGTAAATGCACAAACAGTAATATCTCCACATTGCAAGGTGCAATTCTGAAATTTTTTGCTTTTTCCTGCTAATCCTAGCATGATAAAGAAGATTCAAAGAGAATGAGATGCCAGCTCCTTTCATTCAGTCAGTAGCTTCAAACATTCCTGGTATATGAAAAACATGTTTTTCAATGGCAAAAATCAATGAATATTGTAAATGCACAAACTAATATCTCCACATTGCAAGGTGCAATTCTGAAATTTTTTGCTTTTTCCTGCTAATCCTAGCAGGATAAAGAAGATTCAAAGAGAGTGAGATGCCAGCTCCTTTCATTCAGTCAGTAGCTTCAAACATTTCTGGTATATGAAAAACGTTTTTCAATGGCAAAAATCAATGAATATTGTAAATGCACAAACAGTAATATCTCCACATTGCAAGGTGCAATTCTGAAATTTTTTGCTTTTTCCTGCTAATCCTAGCATGATAAAGAAGATTCAAAGAGAGTGAGATGCCAGCTCCTTTCATTCAGTCAGTAGCTTCAAACATTTCTGGAGGTTTTTCAATGGCAAAAATCAATGAATATTGTAAATGCACAAACAGTAATATCTCCACATTGCAAGGTGCAATTCTGAAATTTTTTGCTTTTTCCTGTTAATCCTAGCATGATAAAGAAGATTCAAAGAGAGTGAGATGCCAGCTCCTTTCATTCAGTCAGTAGCTTCAAACATTTCTGGACGTTTTTCAATGGCAAAAATCAATGAATATTGTAAATGCACAAACAGTAATATCTCCACATTGCAAGGTGCAATTCTGAAATTTTTTGCTTTTTCCTGTTAATCCTAGCATGATAAAGAAGATTCAAAGAGAGTGAGATGCCAGCTCCTTTCATTCAGTCAGTAGCTTCAAACATTTCTGGACGTTTTTCAATGGCAAAAATCAATGAATATTGTAAATGCACAAACATTAATATCTCCACATTGCAAGGTGCAATTCTGAAATTTTTTGCTTTTTCCTGCTAATCCTAGCATGATAAAGAAGATTCAAAGAGAGTGAGATGCCAGCTCCTTTCATTCAGTCAGTAGCTTCAAACATTTCTGGACGTTTTTCAATGGCAAAAATCAATGAATATTGTAAATGCACAAACAGTAATATCTCCACATTGCAAGGTGCAATTCTGAAATTTTTTGCTTTTTCCTGTTAATCCTAGCATGATAAAGAAGATTCAAAGAGAGTGAGATGCCAGCTCCTTTCATTCAGTCAGTAGCTTCAAACATTTCTGGTATATGAAAAACATGTTTTTCAATGGCAAAAATCAATGAATATTGTAAATGCACAAACAGTAATATCTCCACATTGCAAGGTGCAATTCTGAAATTTTTTTGCTTTTTCCTGCTAATCCTAGCATGATAAAGAAGATTCAAAGAGAGTGAGATACCAGCTCCTTTCATTCAGTCAGTAGCTTCAAACATTTCTGGTATATGAAAAACATGTTTTTCAATGGCAAAAATCAATGAATATTGTAAATGCACAAACAGTAATATCTCCACATTGCAAGGTGCAATTCTGAAATTTTTTGCTTTTTCCTGCTGATCCTAGCATGATAAAGAAGATTCAAAGAGAGTGAGATGCCAGCTCCTTTCATTCAGTCAGTAGCTTCAAACATTTCTGGTATATGAAAAACATGTTTTTCAATGGCAAAAATCAATGAATATTGTAAATGCACAAACAGTAATATCTCCACATTGCAAGGTGCAATTCTGAAATTTTTTGCTTTTTCCTGCTAATCCTAGCATGATAAAGAAGATTCAAAGAGAGTGAGATGCCAGCTCCTTTCATTCAGTCAGTAGCTTCAAACATTTCTGGTATATGAAAAACATGTTTTTCAATGGCAAAAATCAATGAATATTGTAAATGCACAAACAGTAATATCTCCACATTGCAAGGTGCAATTCTGAAATTTTTTGCTTTTTCCTGCTAATCCTAGCATGATAAAGAAGATTCAAAGAGAGTGAGATGCCAGCTCCTTTCATTCAGTCAGTAGCTTCAAACATTTCTGGTATATGAAAAACGTTTTTCAATGGCAAAAATCAATGAATATTGTAAATGCACAAACAGTAATATGTCCACATTGCAAGGTGCAATTCTGAAATTTTTTGCTTTTTCCTGCTAATCCTAGCATGATAAAGAAGATTCAAAGAGAGTGAGATGCCAGCTCCTTTCATTCAGTCAGTAGCTTCAAACATTTCTGGACGTTTTTCAATGGCAAAAATCAATGAATATTGTAAATGCACAAACAGTAATATCTCCACATTGCAAGGTGCAATTCTGAAATTTTTTGCTTTTTCCTGTTAATCCTAGCATGATAAAGAAGATTCAAAGAGAGTGAGATGCCAGCTACTTTCATTCAGTCAGTAGCTTCAAACATTTCTGGACGTTTTTCAATGGCAAAAATCAATGAATATTGTAAATGCACAAACATTAATATCTCCACATTGCAAGGTGCAATTCTGAAATTTTTTGCTTTTTCCTGCTAATCCTAGCATGATAAAGAAGATTCAAAGAGAGTGAGATGCCAGCTCCTTTCATTCAGTCAGCAGCTTCAAACATTTCTTGACGTTTTTCAATGGCAAAAATCAATGAATATTGTAAATGCACAAACAGTAATATCTCCACATTGCAAGGTGCAATTCTGAAATTTTTTGCTTTTTCCTGTTAATCCTAGCATGATAAAGAAGATTCAAAGAGAGTGAGATGCCAGCTCCTTTCATTCAGTCAGTAGCTTCAAACATTTCTGGTATATGAAAAACATATTTTTCAATGGCAAAAATCAATGAATATTGTAAATGCACAAACAGTAATATCTCCACATTGCAAGGTGCAATTCTGAAATTTTTTTGCTTTTTCCTGCTAATCCTAGCATGATAAAGAAGATTCAAAGAGAGTGAGATACCAGCTCCTTTCATTCAGTCAGTAGCTTCAAACATTTCTGGTATATGAAAAACATGTTTTTCAATGGCAAAAATCAATGAATATTGTAAATGCACAAACAGTAATATCTCCACATTGCAAGGTGCAATTCTGAAATTTTTTGCTTTTTCCTGCTAATCCTAGCATGATAAAGAAGATTCAAAGAGAGTGAGATGCCAGCTCCTTTCATTCAGTCAGTAGCTTCAAACATTTCTGGTATATGAAAAACATGTTTTTCAATGGCAAAAATCAATGAATATTGTAAATGCACAAACAGTAATATCTCCACATTGCAAGGTGCAATTCTGAAATTTATTGCTTTTTCCTGCTAATCCTAGCATGATAAAGAAGATTCAAAGAGAGTGAGATGCCAGCTCCTTTCATTCAGTCAGTAGCTTCAAACATTTCTGGTATATGAAAAACGTTTTTCAATGGCAAAAATCAATGAATATTGTAAATGCACAAACAGTAATATCTCCACATTGCAAGGTGCAATTCTGAAATTTTTTGCTTTTTCCTGCTAATCCTAGCATGATAAAGAAGATTCAAAGAGAGTGAGATGCCAGCTCCTTTCATTCAGTCAGTAGCTTCAAACATTTCTGGATGTTTTTCAATGGCAAAAATCAATGAATATTGTAAATGCACAAACAGTAATATCTCCACATTGCAAGGTGCAATTCTGAAATTTTTTGCTTTTTCCTGCTAATCCTAGCAGGATAAAGAAGATTCAAAGAGAGTGAGATGCCAGCTCCTTTCATTCAGTCAGTAGCTTCAAACATTTCTGGTATATGAAAAACATGTTTTTCAATGGCAAAAATCAATGAATATTGTAAATGCACAAACAGTAATATCTCCACATTGCAAGGTGCAATTCTGAAATTTTTTGCTTTTTCCTGCTAATCCTAGCATGATAAAGAAGATTCAAAGAGAGTGAGATGCCAGCTCCTTTCATTCAGTCAGTAGCTTCAAACATTTCTGGTATATGAAAAACATGTTTTTCAATGGCAAAAATCAATGAATATTGTAAATGCACAAACAGTAATATCTCCACATTGCAAGGTGCAATTCTGAAATTTTTTGCTTTTTCCTGCTAATCCTAGCATGATAAAGAAGATTCAAAGAGAGTGAGATGCCAGCTCCTTTCATTCAGTCAGTAGCTTCAAACATTTCTGGACGTTTTTCAATGGCAAAAATCAATGAATATTGTAAATGCACAAACAGTAATATCTCCACATTGCAAGGTGTAATTCTGAAATTTTTTGCTTTTTCCTGCTAATCCTAGCATGATAAAGAAGATTCAAAGAGAGTGAGATGCCAGCTCCTTTCATTCAGTCAGTAGCTTCAAACATTTCTGGTATATGAATAACATGATGTTTTTCAATGGCAAAAATCAATGAATATTGTAAATGCACAAACAGTAATATCTCCACATTGCAAGGTGCAATTCTGAAATTTTTTGCTTTTTCCTGCTAATCCTAGCATGATAAAGAAGATTCAAAGAGAGTGAGATGCCAGCTCCTTTCATTCAGTCAGTAGCTTCAAACATTTCTGGACGTTTTTCAATGGCAAAAATCAATGAATATTGTAAATGCACAAACAGTAATATCTCCACATTGCAAGGTGCAATTCTGAAATTTTTTGCTTTTTCCTGCTAATCCTAGCATGATAAAGAAGATTCAGAGAGTGAGATGCCAGCTCCTTTCATTCAGTCAGTAGCTTCAAACATTCCTGGTATATGAAAAACGTTTTTCAATGGCAAAAATCAATGAATATTGTAAATGCACAAACAGTAATATCTCCACATTGCAAGGTGCAATTCTGAAATTTTTTGCTTTTTCCTGCTAATCCTAGCATGATAAAGAAGATTCAGAGAGTGAGATGCCAGCTCCTTTCATTCAGTCAGTAGCTTCAAACATTTCTGGTATATGAAAAACATGTTTTTCAATGGCAAAAATCAATGAATATTGTAAATGCACAAACAGTAATATCTCCACATTGCAAGGTGCAATTCTGAAATTTTTTGCTTTTTCCTGCTAATCCTAGCATGATAAAGAAGATTCAAAGAGAGTGAGATGCCAGCTCCTTTCATTCAGTCAGTAGCTTCAAACATTTCTGGTATATGAAAAACATGTTTTTCAATGGCAAAAATCAATGAATATTGTAAATGTACAAACAGTAATATCTCCACATTGCAAGGTGCAATTCTGAAATTTTTTGCTTTTTCCTGCTAATCCTAGCAGGATAAAGAAGATTCAAAGAGAGTGAGATGCCAGCTCCTTTCATTCAGTCAGTAGCTTCAAACATTTCTGGTATATGAAAAACATGTTTTTCAATGGCAAAAATCAATGAATATTGTAAATGCACAAACAGTAATATTTCCACATTGCAAGGTGCAATTCTGAAATTTTTTGCTTTTTCCTGCTAATCCTAGCATGATAAAGAAGATTCAAAGAGAGTGAGATGCCAGCTGCTTTCATTCAGTCAGTAGCTTCAAACATTTCTGGACGTTTTTCAATGGCAAAAATCAATGAATATTGTAAATGCACAAACAGTAATATCTCCACATTGCAAGGTGCAATTCTGAAATTTTTTGCTTTTTCCTGTTAATCCTAGCATGATAAAGAAGATTCAAAGAGAGTGAGATGCCAGCTCCTTTCATTCAGTCAGTAGCTTCAAACATTTCTGGTATATGAATAACATGATGTTTTTCAATGGCAAAAATCAATGAATATTGTAAATGCACAAACAGTAATATCTCCACATTGCAAGGTGCAATTCTGAAATTTTTTGCTTTTTCCTGCTAATCCTAGCATGATAAAGAAGATTCAAAGAGAGTGAGATGCCAGCTCCTTTCATTCAGTCAGTAGCTTCAAACATTTCTGGACGTTTTTCAATGGCAAAAATCAATGAATATTGTAAATGCACAAACAGTAATATCTCCACATTGCAAGGTGCAATTCTGAAATTTTTTGCTTTTTCCTGCTAATCCTAGCATGATAAAGAAGATTCAGAGAGTGAGATGCCAGCTCCTTTCATTCAGTCAGTAGCTTCAAACATTCCTGGTATATGAAAAACGTTTTTCAATGGCAAAAATCAATGAATATTGTAAATGCACAAACAGTAATATCTCCACATTGCAAGGTGCAATTCTGAAATTTTTTGCTTTTTCCTGCTAATCCTAGCATGATAAAGAAGATTCAGAGAGTGAGATGCCAGCTCCTTTCATTCAGTCAGTAGCTTCAAACATTTCTGGTATATGAAAAACATGTTTTTCAATGGCAAAAATCAATGAATATTGTAAATGCACAAACAGTAATATCTCCACATTGCAAGGTGCAATTCTGAAATTTTTTGCTTTTTCCTGCTAATCCTAGCATGATAAAGAAGATTCAAAGAGAGTGAGATGCCAGCTCCTTTCATTCAGTCAGTAGCTTCAAACATTTCTGGACGTTTTTCAATGGCAAAAATCAATGAATATTGTAAATGCACAAACAGTAATATCTCCACATTGCAAGGTGCAATTCTGAAATTTTTTGCTTTTTCCTGTTAATCCTAGCATGATAAAGAAGATTCAAAGAGAGTGAGATGCCAGCTACTTTCATTCAGTCAGTAGCTTCAAACATTTCTGGACGTTTTTCAATGGCAAAAATCAATGAATATTGTAAATGCACAAACATTAATATCTCCACATTGCAAGGTGCAATTCTGAAATTTTTTGCTTTTTCCTGCTAATCCTAGCATGATAAAGAAGATTCAAAGAGAGTGAGATGCCAGCTCCTTTCATTCAGTCAGCAGCTTCAAACATTTCTTGACGTTTTTCAATGGCAAAAATCAATGAATATTGTAAATGCACAAACAGTAATATCTCCACATTGCAAGGTGCAATTCTGAAATTTTTTGCTTTTTCCTGTTAATCCTAGCATGATAAAGAAGATTCAAAGAGAGTGAGATGCCAGCTCCTTTCATTCAGTCAGTAGCTTCAAACATTTCTGGTATATGAAAAACATATTTTTCAATGGCAAAAATCAATGAATATTGTAAATGCACAAACAGTAATATCTCCACATTGCAAGGTGCAATTCTGAAATTTTTTTGCTTTTTCCTGCTAATCCTAGCATGATAAAGAAGATTCAAAGAGAGTGAGATACCAGCTCCTTTCATTCAGTCAGTAGCTTCAAACATTTCTGGTATATGAAAAACATGTTTTTCAATGGCAAAAATCAATGAATATTGTAAATGCACAAACATTAATATCTCCACATTGCAAGGTGCAATTCTGAAATTTTTTGCTTTTTCCTGCTAATCCTAGCATGATAAAGAAGATTCAAAGAGAGTGAGATGCCAGCTCCTTTCATTCAGTCAGCAGCTTCAAACATTTCTTGACGTTTTTCAATGGCAAAAATCAATGAATATTGTAAATGCACAAACAGTAATATCTCCACATTGCAAGGTGCAATTCTGAAATTTTTTGCTTTTTCCTGTTAATCCTAGCATGATAAAGAAGATTCAAAGAGAGTGAGATGCCAGCTCCTTTCATTCAGTCAGTAGCTTCAAACATTTCTGGTATATGAAAAACATATTTTTCAATGGCAAAAATCAATGAATATTGTAAATGCACAAACAGTAATATCTCCACATTGCAAGGTGCAATTCTGAAATTTTTTTGCTTTTTCCTGCTAATCCTAGCATGATAAAGAAGATTCAAAGAGAGTGAGATACCAGCTCCTTTCATTCAGTCAGTAGCTTCAAACATTTCTGGTATATGAAAAACATGTTTTTCAATGGCAAAAATCAATGAATATTGTAAATGCACAAACAGTAATATCTCCACATTGCAAGGTGCAATTCTGAAATTTTTTGCTTTTTCCTGCTAATCCTAGCATGATAAAGAAGATTCAAAGAGAGTGAGATGCCAGCTCCTTTCATTCAGTCAGTAGCTTCAAACATTTCTGGTATATGAAAAACATGTTTTTCAATGGCAAAAATCAATGAATATTGTAAATGCACAAACAGTAATATCTCCACATTGCAAGGTGCAATTCTGAAATTTATTGCTTTTTCCTGCTAATCCTAGCATGATAAAGAAGATTCAAAGAGAGTGAGATGCCAGCTCCTTTCATTCAGTCAGTAGCTTCAAACATTTCTGGTATATGAAAAACGTTTTTCAATGGCAAAAATCAATGAATATTGTAAATGCACAAACAGTAATATCTCCACATTGCAAGGTGCAATTCTGAAATTTTTTGCTTTTTCCTGCTAATCCTAGCAGGATAAAGAAGATTCAAAGAGAGTGAGATGCCAGCTCCTTTCATTCAGTCAGTAGCTTCAAACATTTCTGGTATATGAAAAACATGTTTTTCAATGGCAAAAATCAATGAATATTGTAAATGCACAAACAGTAATATCTCCACATTGCAAGGTGCAATTCTGAAATTTTTTGCTTTTTCCTGCTAATCCTAGCATGATAAAGAAGATTCAAAGAGAGTGAGATGCCAGCTCCTTTCATTCAGTCAGTAGCTTCAAACATTTCTGGTATATGAAAAACATGTTTTTCAATGGCAAAAATCAATGAATATTGTAAATGCACAAACAGTAATATCTCCACATTGCAAGGTGCAATTCTGAAATTTTTTGCTTTTTCCTGCTAATCCTAGCATGATAAAGAAGATTCAAAGAGAGTGAGATGCCAGCTCCTTTCATTCAGTCAGTAGCTTCAAACATTTCTGGACGTTTTTCAATGGCAAAAATCAATGAATATTGTAAATGCACAAACAGTAATATCTCCACATTGCAAGGTGTAATTCTGAAATTTTTTGCTTTTTCCTGCTAATCCTAGCATGATAAAGAAGATTCAAAGAGAGTGAGATGCCAGCTCCTTTCATTCAGTCAGTAGCTTCAAACATTTCTGGTATATGAATAACATGATGTTTTTCAATGGCAAAAATCAATGAATATTGTAAATGCACAAACAGTAATATCTCCACATTGCAAGGTGCAATTCTGAAATTTTTTGCTTTTTCCTGCTAATCCTAGCATGATAAAGAAGATTCAAAGAGAGTGAGATGCCAGCTCCTTTCATTCAGTCAGTAGCTTCAAACATTTCTGGACGTTTTTCAATGGCAAAAATCAATGAATATTGTAAATGCACAAACAGTAATATCTCCACATTGCAAGGTGCAATTCTGAAATTTTTTGCTTTTTCCTGCTAATCCTAGCATGATAAAGAAGATTCAGAGAGTGAGATGCCAGCTCCTTTCATTCAGTCAGTAGCTTCAAACATTCCTGGTATATGAAAAACGTTTTTCAATGGCAAAAATCAATGAATATTGTAAATGCACAAACAGTAATATCTCCACATTGCAAGGTGCAATTCTGAAATTTTTTGCTTTTTCCTGCTAATCCTAGCATGATAAAGAAGATTCAGAGAGTGAGATGCCAGCTCCTTTCATTCAGTCAATAGCTTCAAACATTTCTGGTATATGAAAAACATGTTTTTCAATGGCAAAAATCAATGAATATTGTAAATGCACAAACAGTAATATCTCCACATTGCAAGGTGCAATTCTGAAATTTTTTGCTTTTTCCTGCTAATCCTAGCATGATAAAGAAGATTCAAAGAGAGTGAGATGCCAGCTCCTTTCATTCAGTCAGTAGCTTCAAACATTTCTGGTATATGAAAAACATGTTTTTCAATGGCAAAAATCAATGAATATTGTAAATGTACAAACAGTAATATCTCCACATTGCAAGGTGCAATTCTGAAATTTTTTGCTTTTTCCTGCTAATCCTAGCAGGATAAAGAAGATTCAAAGAGAGTGAGATGCCAGCTCCTTTCATTCAGTCAGTAGCTTCAAACATTTCTGGTATATGAAAAACATGTTTTTCAATGGCAAAAATCAATGAATATTGTAAATGCACAAACAGTAATATTTCCACATTGCAAGGTGCAATTCTGAAATTTTTTGCTTTTTCCTGCTAATCCTAGCATGATAAAGAAGATTCAAAGAGAGTGAGATGCCAGCTGCTTTCATTCAGTCAGTAGCTTCAAACATTTCTGGACGTTTTTCAATGGCAAAAATCAATGAATATTGTAAATGCACAAACAGTAATATCTCCACATTGCAAGGTGCAATTCTGAAATTTTTTGCTTTTTCCTGTTAATCCTAGCATGATAAAGAAGATTCAAAGAGAGTGAGATGCCAGCTCCTTTCATTCAGTCAGTAGCTTCAAACATTTCTGGTATATGAATAACATGATGTTTTTCAATGGCAAAAATCAATGAATATTGTAAATGCACAAACAGTAATATCTCCACATTGCAAGGTGCAATTCTGAAATTTTTTGCTTTTTCCTGCTAATCCTAGCATGATAAAGAAGATTCAAAGAGAGTGAGATGCCAGCTCCTTTCATTCAGTCAGTAGCTTCAAACATTTCTGGACGTTTTTCAATGGCAAAAATCAATGAATATTGTAAATGCACAAACAGTAATATCTCCACATTGCAAGGTGCAATTCTGAAATTTTTTGCTTTTTCCTGCTAATCCTAGCATGATAAAGAAGATTCAGAGAGTGAGATGCCAGCTCCTTTCATTCAGTCAGTAGCTTCAAACATTCCTGGTATATGAAAAACGTTTTTCAATGGCAAAAATCAATGAATATTGTAAATGCACAAACAGTAATATCTCCACATTGCAAGGTGCAATTCTGAAATTTTTTGCTTTTTCCTGCTAATCCTAGCATGATAAAGAAGATTCAGAGAGTGAGATGCCAGCTCCTTTCATTCAGTCAGTAGCTTCAAACATTTCTGGTATATGAAAAACATGTTTTTCAATGGCAAAAATCAATGAATATTGTAAATGCACAAACAGTAATATCTCCACATTGCAAGGTGCAATTCTGAAATTTTTTGCTTTTTCCTGCTAATCCTAGCATGATAAAGAAGATTCAAAGAGAGTGAGATGCCAGCTCCTTTCATTCAGTCAGTAGCTTCAAACATTTCTGGTATATGAAAAACATGTTTTTCAATGGCAAAAATCAATGAATATTGTAAATGTACAAACAGTAATATCTCCACATTGCAAGGTGCAATTCTGAAATTTTTTGCTTTTTCCTGCTAATCCTAGCAGGATAAAGAAGATT
>NW_027366154.1:0-79711 GCF_046119375.1 Phyllobates terribilis
CTGAATGAAAGTAGCTGGCATCTCACTCTCTTGAATCTTCTTTATCATGCTAAGAGGAGCAGGAAAAAGCAAAAAATTTCAGAATTGCACCTTGCAATGTGGAGAAATTACTGTTTGTGCATTTACAATATTCATTGATTTTTGCCATTGAAAAACATCATGTTATTCATATACCAGAAATGTTTGAAGCTACTGACTGAATGAAAGGAGCTGGCATCTCACTCTCTTTGAATCTTCTTTATCATGCTAAGAGGAGCAGGAAAAAGCAAAAAATTTCAGAATTGCACCTTGCAATGTGGAGAAATTACTGTTTGTGCATTTACAATATTCATTGATTTTACCATTGAAAAACGTCCAGAAATGATTGAAGCTACTGACTGAATGAAAGTAGCTGGCATCTCACTCTCTTTGAATCTTCTTTATCATGCTAAGAGGAGCAGGAAAAAGCAAAAAATTTCAGACTTGCACCTTGCAATGCGGAGAAATTACTGTTTGTGCATTTACAATATTCATTGATTTTTGCCATTGAAAAACATCATGTTATTCATATACCAGAAATGTTTGAAGCTACTGACTGAATGAAAGGAGCTGGCATCTCACTCTCTTTGAATCTTCTTTATCATGCTAAGAGGAGCAGGAAAAAGCAAAAAATTTCAGAATTGCACCTGCAATGCGGAGAAATTACAGTTTGTGCATTTACAATATTCATTGATTTTTGCCATTGAAAAACATTTCCAGAAATGATTGAAGCTACTGACTGAATGAAAGGAGCTGGCATCTCACTCTCTTTGAATCTTCTTTATCATGCTAAGAGGAGCAGGAAAAAGCAAAAAATTTCAGAATTGCACCTTGCAATGCGGAGAAATTACTGTTTGTGCATTTACAATATTCATTGATTTTTGCCATTGAAAAACATCAGAAATGATTGAAGCTACTGACTGAATGAAAGGAGCTGGGCATCTCACTCTTTTTGAATCTTCTTTATCATGCTAAGAGGAGCAGGAAAAAGCAAAAAATTTCAGAATTGCACCTTGCAATGCGGAGAAATTACTGTTTGTGCATTTACAATATTCATTGATTTTTGCCATTGAAAAACATCATGTTATTCATATACCAGAAATGTTTGAAGCTACTGACTGAATGAAAGGAGCTGGCATCTCACTCTCTTTGAATCTTCTTTATCATGCTAAGAGGAGCAGGAAAAAGCAAAAAATTCAGAATGCACCTTGCAATGCGGAGAAATTACTGTTTGTGCATTTACAATATTCATTGATTTTTGCCATTGAAAAAATCATGTTATTCATATACCAGAAATGTTTGAAGCTACTGACTGAATGAAAGGAGCTGGCATCTCACTCTCTTTGAATCTCTTTATCATGCTAAGAGGAGCAGGAAAAAGCAAAAAATTTCAGAATTGCACCTTGCAATGTGGAGAAATTACTGTTTGTGCATTTACAATATTCATTGATTTTTACCATTGAAAAACGTCCAGAAATGGATTGAAGCTACTGACTGCATGAAAGTAACTGGCATCTCACTCTCTTTGAATCTTCTTTATCATGCTAAGAGGAGCAGGAAAAAGCAAAAAATTTCAGAATTTGCACCTTGCATGTGGAGAAATTACTGTTTGTGCATTTACAATATTCATGATTTTTGCCATTGAAAACATCATGTTATTCATATACCAGAAATGTTTGAAGCTACTGACTGAATGAAAGGAGCTGGCATCTCACTCTCTTTGAATCTTCTTTATCATGCTAAGAGGAGCAGGAAAAAGCAAAAATTTCAGAATTGCACCTTGCAATGTGGAGAAATTACTGTTTGTGCATTTACAATATTCATTGATTTTTGCCATTGAAAAACGTCCAGAAATGATTGAAGCTACTGACTGAATGAAAGGAGCTGGCATCTCACTCTCTTTGAATCTTCTTTATCATGCTAAGAGGAGCAGGAAAAAGCAAAAATTTCAGACTTGCACCTTGCAATGCGGAGAAATTACTGTTTGTGCATTTACAATATTCATTGATTTTTGCCATTGAAAAACATGTTTTTCATATACCAGAAATGTTTGAAGCTACTGACTGAATGAAAGGAGCTGGCATCTCACTCTCTTTGAATCTTCTTTATCATGCTAGGATTAACAGGAAAAAGCAAAAAATTTCAGAATTGCACCTTGCAATGTGGAGATATTACTGTTTGTGCATTTACAATATTCATTGATTTTTGCCATTGAAAAACATGTTTTTCATATACCAGAAATGTTTGAAGCTACTGACTGAATGAAAGGAGCTGGCATCTCACTCTCTTTGAATCTTCTTTATCATGCTAGGATTAACAGGAAAAAGCTAAAAATTTCAGAATTGCACCTTGCAATGTGGAGATATTACTGTTTGTGCATTTACAATATTCATTGATTTTTGCCATTGAAAAACATGTTTTTCATATACCAGAAATGTTTGAAGCTACTGACTGAATGAAAGGAGCTGGCATCTCACTCTCTTTGAATCTTCTTTATCATGCTACGATTAGCAGGAAAAAAGCAAAAATTTCAGAATTGCACCTTGCAATGTGGAGATATTACTGTTTGTGAATTTACAATATTCATTGATTTTTGCCATTGAAAAACATGTTTTTCATATACCAGAAATGTTTGAAGCTACTGACTGAATGAAAGGAGCTGGCATCTCACTCTCTTTGAATCTTCTTTATCATGCTAGGATTAACAGGAAAAAAGCAAAAAATTTCAGAATTGCACCTTGCAATGTGGAGATATTACTGTTTGTGCATTTACAATATTCATTGATTTTTGCCATTGAAAAACATGTTTTCATATACCAGAAATGTTTGAAGCTACTGACTGAATGAAAGGAGCTGGCATCTCACTCTCTTTGAATCTTCTTTATCATGCTAGGATTAGCAGGAAAAAGCAAAAAATTTCAGAATTGCACCTTGCAATGTGGAGATATTACTGTTTGTGCATTTACAATATTCATTGATTTTTGCCATTGAAAAACATGTTTTTCATATACCAGAAATGTTTGAAGCTACTGACTGAATGAAAGGAGCTGGCATCTCACTCTCTTTGAATCTTCTTTATCATGCTAGGATTAACAGGAAAAAGCTAAAAATTTCAGAATTGCACCGTGCAATGTGGGAGAATATTACTGTTTGTGCATTTACAATATTCATTGATTTTTGCCATTGAAAAACATGTTTTTCATATACCAGAATGTTTGAAGCTACTGACTGAATGAAAGGAGCTGGCATCTCACTCTCTTTGAATCTTCTTTATCATGCTAGGATGAGCAGGAAAAAGCAAAAAATTTCAGAATTGCACCTTGCAATGTGGAGAAATTACTGTTTGTGCATTTACAATATTCATTGATTTTTGCCATTGAAAAACATGTTTTTTATATACCAGAAATGTTTGAAGCTACTGACTGAATGAAAGGAGCTGGCATCTCACTCTCTTTGAATCTTCTTTATCATGCTAAGGATTAACAGGAAAAAGCAAAAAATTTCAGATTGCACCTTGCAATGTGGAGAAATTACTGTTTGTGCATTTACAATATTCATTGATTTTTGCCATTGAAAAACATGTTTTTCATATACCAGAAATGTTTGAAGCTACTGACTGAATGAAAGGAGCTGGCATCTCACTCTCTTTGAATCTTCTTTATCATGCTAGGATTAGCAGGAAAAAGCAAAAAAATTCAGAATTGCACCTTGCAATGTGGAGATATTACTGTTTGTGCATTTACAATATTCATTGATTTTTTGCCATTGAAAAACATGTTTTTCATATACCAGAAATGTTTGAAGCTACTGACTGAATGAAAGGAGCTGGCATCTCACTCTCTTTGAATCTTCTTTATCATGCTAGGATTAGCAGGAAAAAGCAAAAAATTTCAGAATTGCACCTTGCAATGTGGAGATATTACTGTTTGTGCATTTACAATATTCATTGATTTTTGCCATTGAAAAACATGTTTTTCATATACCAGAAATGTTTGAAGCTACTGACTGAATGAAAGGAGCTGGCATCTCACTCTCTTTGAATCTTCTTTATCATGCTAGGATTAAACAGGAAAAAAGCAAAAATTTCAGAATTGCACCTTGCAATGTGGAGATATTACTGTTTGTGCATTTACAATATTCATTGATTTTTGCCATTGAAAAACATGTTTTTCATATACCAGAAATGTTTGAAGCTACTGACTGAATGAAAGGAGCTGGCATCTCACTCTCTTTGAATCTTCTTTATCATGCTAGGATTAACAGGAAAAAGCTAAAAATTTCAGAATTGCACCGTGCAATGTGGAGATATTACTGTTTGTGCATTTACAATATTCATTGATTTTTGCCATTGAAAAACATGTTTTTCATATACCCAGAAATGTTTGAAGCTACTGACTGAATGAAAGGAGCTGGCATCTCACTCTCTTTGAATCTTCTTTATCATGCTAGGATTAGCAGGAAAAAGCAAAAAATTTCAGAATTGCACCTTGCAATGTGGAGATATTACTGTTTGTGCATTTACAATATTCATTGATTTTTAACATTGAAAAACATGTTTTTCATATACCAGAAATGTTTGAAGCTACTGACTGAATGAAAGGAGCTGGCATCTCACTCTCTTTGAATCTTCTTTATCATGCTAGGATTAACAGGAAAAAGCTAAAAATTTCAGAATTGCACCGTGCAATGTGGAGATATTACTGTTTGTGCATTTACAATATTCATTGATTTTTGCCATTGAAAAACATGTTTTTCATATACCAGAAATGTTTTGAAGCTACTGACTGAATGAAAGGAGCTGGCATCTCACTCTCTTTGAATCTTCTTTATCATGCTAGGATTAGCAGGAAAAAGCAAAAAATTTCAGAATTGCACCTTGCAATGTGGAGATATTACTGTTTGTGCATTTACAATATTCATTGATTTTTGCCATTGAAAAACATGTTTTTCATATACCAGAAATGTTTGAAGCTACTGACTGAATGAAAGGAGCTGGCATCTCACTCTCTTTGAATCTTCTTTATCATGCTAGGATTAACAGGAAAAAGCAAAGAATTTCAGAATTGCACCTTGCAATGTGGAGATATTACTGTTTGTGCATTTACAATATTCATTGATTTTTGCCATTGAAAAACATGTTTTTCATATACCAGAAATGTTTGAAGCTACTGACTGAATGAAAGGAGCTGGCATCTCACTCTCTTTGAATCTTCTTTATCATGCTAGGATTAGCAGGAAAAAGCAAAAAATTTCAGAATTGCACCGTGCAATGTGGAGATATTACTGTTTGTGCATTTACAATATTCATTGATTTTTGCCATTGAAAAACATGTTTTTCATATACCAGAAATGTTTGAAGCTACTGACTGAATGAAAGGAGCTGGCATCTCACTCTCTTTGAATCTTCTTTATCATGCTAGGATTAGCAGGAAAAAGCAAAAAATTTCAGAATTGCACCTTGCAATGTGGAGATATTACTGTTTGTGCATTTACAATATTCATTGATTTTTGCCATTGAAAAACATGTTTTTCATATACCAGAAATGTTTGAAGCTACTGACTGAATGAAAGGAGCTGGCATCTCACTCTCTTTGAATCTTCTTTATCATGCTAGGATTAACAGGAAAAAGCAAAAAATTTCAGAATTGCACCTTGCAATGTGGAGATATTACTGTTTGTGCATTTACAATATTCATTGATTTTTGCCATTGAAAAACATGTTTTTCATATACCAGAAATGTTTGAAGCTACTGACTGAATGAAAGGAGCTGGCATCTCACTCTCTTTGAATCTTCTTTATCATGCTAAGAGGAGCAGGAAAAAGCAAAAATTTCAGAATTGCACCTTGCAATGTGGAGAAATTACTGTTTTGTGCATTTACAATATTCATTGATTTTTACCATTGAAAAACGTCCAGAAATGATTGAAGCTACTGACTGAATGAAAGTAGCTGGCATCTCACTCTCTTTGAATCTTCTTTATCATGCTAAGAGGAGCAGGAAAAAGCAAAAAATTTCAGACTTGCACCTTGCAATGCGGAGAAATTACTGTTTGTGCATTTACAATATTCATTGATTTTTGCCATTGAAAAACATCATGTTATTCATATACCAGAAATGTTTGAAGCTACTGACTGAATGAAAGGAGCTGGCATCTCACTCTCTTTGAATCTTCTTTATCATGCTAAGAGGAGCAGGAAAAAGCAAAAAATTTCAGAATTGCACCTTGCAATGCGGAGAAATTACTGTTTGTGCATTTACAATATTCATTGATTTTTGCCATTGAAAAACATCATGTTATTCATATACCAGAAATGTTTGAAGCTACTGACTGAATGAAAGGAGCTGGCATCTCACTCTCTTTTGAATCTTCTTTATCATGCTAAGAGGAGCAGGAAAAAGCAAAAAATTTCAGAATTGCACCTTGCAATGCGGAGAAATTACTGTTTGTGCATTTACAATATTCATTGATTTTTGCCATTGAAAAACGTCCAGAAATGATTGAAGCTACTGACTGAATGAAAGGAGCTGGCATCTCACTCTCTTTGAATCTTCTTTATCATGCTAAGAGGAGCAGGAAAAAGCAAAAAATTTCAGAATTGCACCTTGCAATGCGGAGAAATTACTGTTTGTGCATTTACAATATTCATTGATTTTTGCCATTGAAAAACATGTTATTCATATACCAGAAATGTTTGAAGCTACTGACTGAATGAAAGGAGCTGGCACCTCACTCTCTTTGAATCTTCTTTATCATGCTAAGAGGAGCGGGGAAAAGCAAAAAATTTCAGAATTGCACCTTGCAATGCGGAGAAATTACTGTTTGTGCATTTACAATATTCATTGATTTTTGCCATTGAAAAACATCATGTTTCATATACCAGAAATGTTTGAAGCTACTGACTGAATGAAAGGAGCTGGCATCTCACTCTCTTTGAATCTTCTTTATCATGCTAAGAGGAGCAGGAAAAAGCAAAAAATTTCAGAATTGCACCTTGCAATGCGGAGAAATTACTGTTTGTGCATTTACAATATTCATTGATTTTTGCCATTGAAAAACATGTTATTCATATACCAGAAATGTTTGAAGCTACTGACTGAATGAAAGGAGCTGGCATCTCACTCTCTTTGAATCTTCTTTATCATGCTAAGAGGAGCAGGAAAAAGCAAAAAATTTCAGAATTGCACCTTGCAATGCGGAGATATTACTGTTTGTGCATTTACAATATTCATTGATTTTTGCCATTGAAAAACATGTTTTTCATATACCCAGAAATGATTGAAGCTACTGACTGAATGAAAGGAGCTGGCATCTCACTCTCTTTGAATCTTCTTTATCATGCTAAGAGGAGCAGGAAAAAGCAAAAAATTTCAGAATTGCACCTTGCAATGCGGAGAAATTACTGTTTGTGCATTTACAATATTCATTGATTTTTGCCATTGAAAAACATCGTTATTCATATACCAGAAATGTTTGAAGCTACTGACTGAATGAAAGGAGCTGGCATCTCACTCTCTTTGAATCTTCTTTATCATGCTAAGAGGAGCAGGAAAAAGCAAAAAATTTCAGAATTGCACCTTGCAATGTGGAGAAATTACTGTTTGTGCATTTACAATATTCATTGATTTTTACCATTGAAAAACGTCCAGAAATGATTGAAGCTACTGACTGAATGAAAGTAGCTGGCATCTCACTCTCTTTGAATCTTCTTTATCATGCTAAGAGGAGCAGGAAAAAGCAAAAAATTTCAGACTTGCACCTTGCAATGCGGAGAAATTACTGTTGTGCATTTACAATATTCATTGATTTTTGCCATTGAAAAACATCCAGAAATGATTGAAGCTACTGACTGAATGAAAGGAGCTGGCATCTCACTCTCTTTGAATCTTCTTTATCATGCTAAGAGGAGCAGGAAAAAGCAAAAAATTTCAGAATTGCACCTTGCAATGCGGAGAAATTACTGTTTGTGCATTTACAATATTCATTGATTTTTGCCATTGAAAAACGTCCAGAAATGATTGAAGCTACTGACTGAATGAAAGGAGCTGGCATCTCACTCTCTTTGAATCTTCTTTATCATGCTAAGAGGAGCAGGGAAAAAGCAAAAAATTTCAGAATTGCACCTTGCAATGCGGAGAAATTACAGTTTGTGCATTTACAATATTCATTGATTTTTGCCATTGAAAAACATCCAGAAATGATTGAAGCTACTGACTGAATGAAAGGAGCTGGCATCTCACTCTCTTTGAATCTTCTTTATCATGCTAAGAGGAGCAGGAAAAAGCAAAAAATTTCAGAATTGCACCTTGCAATGCGGAGAAATTACTGTTTGTGCATTTACAATATTCATTGATTTTTGCCATTGAAAAACATCATGTTATTCATATACCAGAAATGTTTGAAGCTACTGACTGAATGAAAGGAGCTGGCATCTCACTCTCTTTGAATCTTCTTTATCATGCTAAGAGGAGCAGGAAAAAGCAAAAAATTTCAGAATTGCACCTTGCAATGTGGAGAAATTACTGTTTGTGCATTTACAATATTCATTGATTTTTGCCATTGAAAAACGTCCAGAAATGATTGAAGCTACTGACTGAATGAAAGGAGCTGGCATCTCACTCTCTTTGAATCTTCTTTATCATGCTAAGAGGAGCAGGAAAAAGCAAAAAATTTCAGACTTGCACCTTGCAATGCGGAGAAATTACTGTTTGTGCATTTACAATATTCATTGATTTTTGCCATTGAAAAAGTCCATCATGTTTTGTGCCATGAAAATACCAGAAATGTTTGAAGCTACTGACTGAATGAAAGGAGCTGGCATCTCACTCTCTTTGAATCTTCTTTATCATGCTAAGAGGAGCAGGAAAAAGCAAAAAATTTCAGAATTGCACCTTGCAATGCGGAGAAATTACTGTTTGTGCATTTACAATATTCATTGATTTTTGCCATTGAAAAACATCATGTTATTCATATACCAGAAATGTTTGAAGCTACTGACTGAATGAAAGGAGCTGGCATCTCACTCTCTTTGAATCTTCTTTATCATGCTAAGAGGAGCAGGAAAAAGCAAAAAATTTCAGAATTGCACCTTGCAATGCGGAGAAATTAATGTTTGTGCATTTACAATATTCATTGATTTTTGCCATTGAAAAACGTCCAGAAATGATTGAAGCTACTGACTGAATGAAAGGAGCTGGCATCTCACTCTCTTTTGAATCTTCTTTATCATGCTAAGAGGAGCAGGAAAAAGCAAAAAATTTCAGAATTGCACCTTGCAATGCGGAGAAATTACTGTTTGTGCATTTACAATATTCATTGATTTTTGCCATTGAAAAACATGTTATTCATATACCAGAAATGTTTGAAGCTACTGACTGAATGAAAGGAGCTGGCACCTCACTCTCTTTGAATCTTCTTTATCATGCTAAGAGGAGCAGGAAAAAGCAAAAAATTTCAGAATTGCACCTTGCAATGCGGGAGAAATTACTGTTTGTGCATTTACAATATTCATTGATTTTTGCCATTGAAAAACATCATGTTATTCATATACCAGAAATGTTTGAAGCTACTGACTGAATGAAAGGAGCTGGCATCTCACTCTCTTTGAATCTTCTTTATCATGCTAAGAGGAGCAGGAAAAAGCAAAAAATTTCAGAATTGCACCTTGCAATGCGGAGAAATTACTGTTTGTGCATTTACAATATTCATTGATTTTTGCCATTGAAAAACGTCCAGAAATGATTGAAGCTACTGACTGAATGAAAGGAGCTGGCATCTCACTCTCTTTGAATCTTCTTTATCATGCTAAGAGGAGCAGGAAAAGCAAAAAATTTCAGAATTGCACCTTGCAATGCGGAGAAATTACTGTTTGTGCATTTACAATATTCATTGATTTTTGCCATGAAAAACATGTTATTCATATACCAGAAATGTTTGAAGCTACTGACTGAATGAAAGGAGCTGGCATCTCACTCTCTTTGAATCTTCTTTATCATGCTAAGAGGAGCAGGAAAAAGCAAAAAATTTCAGAATTGCACCTTGCAATGCGGAGAAATTACTGTTTGTGCATTTACAATATTCATTGATTTTTGCCATTGAAAAACGTCCAGAAATGATTGAAGCTACTGACTGAATGAAAGGAGCTGGCATCTCACTCTCTTTGAATCTTCTTTATCATGCTAAGAGGAGCAGGAAAAAGCAAAAAATTTCAGAATTGCACCTTGCAATGCGGAGAAATTACTGTTTGTGCATTTACAATATTCATTGATTTTTGCCATTGAAAAACAAGTATTCAGTAATATCCAGAAATGATTGAAGCTACTGACTGAATGAAAGGAGCTGGCATCTCACTCTCTTTGAATCTTCTTTATCATGCTAAGAGGAGCAGGAAAAAGCAAAAAATTTCAGAATTGCACCTTGCAATGCGGAGAAATTACAGTTTGTGCATTTACAATATTCATTGATTTTTGCCATTGAAAAACATCCAGAAATGATTGAAGCTACTGACTGAATGAAAGGAGCTGGCATCTCACTCTCTTTGAATCTTCTTTATCATGCTAAGAGGAGCAGGGAAAAAGCAAAAAATTTCAGAATTGCACCTTGCAATGCGGAGAAATTACTGTTTGTGCATTTACAATATTCATTGATTTTTGCCATTGAAAAACATCATGTTATTCATATACCAGAAATGTTTGAAGCTACTGACTGAATGAAAGGAGCTGGCATCTCACTCTCTTTGAATCTTCTTTATCATGCTAAGAGGAGCAGGAAAAAGCAAAAAATTTCAGAATTGCACCTTGCAATGTGGAGAAATTACTGTTTGTGCATTTACAATATTCATTGATTTTTACCATTGAAAAACGTCCAGAAATGATTGAAGCTACTGACTGAATGAAAGTAGCTGGCATCTCACTCTCTTTGAATCTTCTTTATCATGCTAAGAGGAGCAGGAAAAAGCAAAAAATTTCAGACTTGCACCTTGCAATGCGGAGAAATTACTGTTTGTGCATTTACAATATTCATTGATTTTTGCCATTGAAAAACACATGTTATTCATATACCAGAAATGTTTGAAGCTACTGACTGAATGAAAGGAGCTGGCATCTCACTCTCTTTGAATCTTCTTTATCATGCTAAGAGGAGCAGGAAAAAGCAAAAAATTTCAGAATTGCACCTTGCAATGCGGAGAAATTACTGTTTGTGCATTTACAATATTCATTGATTTTTGCCATTGAAAAACATCATGTTATTCATATACCAGAAATGTTTGAAGCTACTGACTGAATGAAAGGAGCTGGCATCTCACTCTCTTTGAATCTTCTTTATCATGCTAAGAGGAGCAGGAAAAGCAAAAAATTCAGAATTGCACCTTGCAATGCGGAGAAATTACTGTTTGTGCATTTACAATATTCATTGATTTTTGCCATTGAAAAACTTCACAGAAATGATTGAAGCTACTGACTGAATGAAAGGAGCTGGCATCTCACTCTCTTTGAATCTTCTTTATCATGCTAAGAGGAGCAGGAAAAAGCAAAAAATTTCAGAATTGCACCTTGCAATGCGGAGAAATTACTGTTTGTGCATTTACAATATTCATTGATTTTTGCCATTGAAAAACAGTACCAGAAATGATTGAAGCTACTGACTGAATGAAAGGAGCTGGCATCTCACTCTCTTTGAATCTTCTTTATCATGCTAAGAGGAGCAGGAAAAAGCAAAAAATTTCAGAATTGCACCTTGCAATGCGGAGAAATTACTGTTTTGTGCATTTACAATATTCATTGATTTTTGCCATTGAAAAACTGTCTATACCAGAAATGATTGAAGGTACTGACTGAATGAAAGGAGCTGTCATCTCACTCTCTTTGAATCTTCTTTATCATGCTAAGAGGAGCAGGAAAAAGCAAAAAATTTCAGAATTGCACCTTGCAATGCGGAGAAATTACTGTTGTGCATTTACAATATTCATTGATTTTTGCCATTGAAAAACGTCCAGAAATGATTGAAGTACTGACTGAATGAAAGGAGCTGTCATCTCACTCTCTTTGAATCTTCTTTATCATGCTAAGAGGAGCAGGAAAAAGCAAAAAATTTCAGACTTGCACCTTGCAATGCGGAGAAATTACTGTTTGTGCATTTACAATATTCATTGATTTTTGCCATTGAAAAAACATCATGTTATTCATTATACCAGAAATGTTTGAAGCTACTGACTGAATGAAAGGAGCTGGCATCTCACTCTCTTTGAATCTTCTTTATCATGCTAAGGAGGAAGCAGGAAAAAGCAAAAATTTCAGAATTGCACCTTGCAATGCGGAGAAATTACTGTTTGTGCATTTACAATATTCATTGATTTTTGCCATTGAAAAACGTCCAGAAATGATTGAAGCTACTGACTGAATGAAAGGAGCTGGCATCTCACTCTCTTTGAATCTTCTTTATCATGCTAAGAGGAGCAGGAAAAAGCAAAAAATTTCAGAATTGCACCTTGCAATGCGGAGAAATTACTGTTTGTGCATTTACAATATTCATTGATTTTTGCCATTGAAAAACATCATGTTATTCATATACCAGAAATGTTTGAAGCTACTGACTGAATGAAAGGAGCTGACATCTCACTCTCTTTGAATCTTCTTTATCATGCTAAGAGGAGCAGGAAAAAGCAAAAAATTTCAGAATTGCACCTTGCAATGCGGAGAAATTACTGTTTGTGCATTTACAATATTCATTGATTTTTGCCATTGAAAAACGTCCAGAAATGATTGAAGCTACTGACTGAATGAAAGGAGCTGGCATCTCACTCTCTTTGAATCTTCTTTATCATGCTAAGAGGGAGCAGGAAAAAGCAAAAAATTTCAGAATTGCACCTTGCAATGCGGAGAAATTACTGTTTGTGCATTTACAATATTCATTGATTTTGCCATTGAAAAACATCATGTTATTCATATACCAGAAATGTTTGAAGCTACTGACTGAATGAAAGGAGCTGGCATCTCACTCTCTTTGAATCTTCTTTATCATGCTAAGAGGAGCAGGAAAAAGCAAAAAATTTCAGAATTGCACCTTGCAATGTGGAGAAATTACTGTTTGTGCATTTACAATATTCATTGATTTTTGCCATTGAAAAACATCATGTTATTCATATACCAGAAATGTTTGAAGCTACTGACTGAATGAAAGGAGCTGGCATCTCACTCTCTTTGAATCTTCTTTATCATGCTAAGAGGAGCAGGAAAAAGCAAAAAATTTCAGAATTGCACCTTGCAATGTGGAGAAATTACTGTTTGTGCATTTACAATATTCATTGATTTTTACCATTGAAAAACGTCCAGAAATGATTGAAGCTACTGACTGAATGAAAGTAGCTGGCATCTCACTCTCTTTGAATCTTCTTTATCATGCTAAGAGGAGCAGGAAAAAGCAAAAAATTTCAGACTTGCACCTTGCAATGCGGAGAAATTACTGTTTGTGCATTTACAATATTCATTGATTTTTGCCATTGAAAACATCATGTTATTCATATACCAGAAATGTTTGAAGCTACTGACTGAATGAAAGGAGCTGGCATCTCACTCTCTTTGAATCTTCTTTATCATGCTAAGAGGAGCAGGAAAAAGCAAAAAATTTCAGAATTGCACCTTGCAATGTGGAGAAATTACTGTTTGTGCATTTACAATATTCATTGATTTTTACCATTGAAAAACGTCCAGAAATGATTGAAGCTACTGACTGAATGAAAGTAGCTGGCATCTCACTCTCTTTGAATCTTCTTTATCATGCTAAGAGGAGCAGGAAAAAGCAAAAAAATTTCAGACTTGCACCTTGCAATGCGGAGAAATTACTGTTTGTGCATTTACAATATTCATTGATTTTTGCCATTGAAAAACATCATGTTATTCATATACCAGAAATGTTTGAAGCTACTGACTGAATCAAAGGAGCTGGCATCTCACTCTCTTTGAATCTTCTTTATCATGCTAAGAGGAGCAGGAAAAAGCAAAAAATTTCAGAATTGCACCTTGCAATGCGGAGAAATTACTGTTTGTGCATTTACAATATTCATTGATTTTTGCCATTGAAAAACGTCCAGAAATGATTGAAGCTACTGACTGAATGAAAGGATCTGGCATCTCACTCTCTTTGAATCTTCTTTATCATGCTAAGAGGAGCAGGAAAAAGCAAAAAATTTCAGAATTGCACCTTGCAATGCGGAGAAATTACTGTTTGTGCATTTACAATATTCATTGATTTTTGCCATTGAAAAACGTCCAGAAATGATTGAAGCTACTGATTGAATGAAAGGAGCTGGCATCTCACTCTCTTTGAATCTTCTTTATCATGCTAAGAGGAGCAGGAAAAAGCAAAAAATTTTCAGAATTGCACCTTGCAATGCGGAGAAATTACTGTTTGTGCATTTACAATATTCATTGATTTTTGCCATTGAAAAACATGTTATTCATATACCAGAAATGTTTGAAGCTACTGACTGAATGAAAGGAGCTGGCACCTCACTCTCTTTGAATCTTCTTTATCATGCTAAGAGGAGCAGGAAAAAGCAAAAAATTTCAGAATTGCACCTTGCAATGCGGAGAAATTACTGTTTGTGCATTTACAATATTCATTGATTTTTGCCATTGAAAAACATCATGTTATTCATATACCAGAAATGTTTGAAGCTACTGACTGAATGAAAGGAGTTGGCATCTCACTCTCTTTGAATCTTCTTTATCATGCTAAGAGGAGCAGGAAAAAGCAAAAAATTTCAGAATTGCACCTTGCAATGCGGAGAAATTACTGTTTGTGCATTTACAATATTCATTGATTTTTGCCATTGAAAAACATCATGTTATTCATATACCAGAAATGTTTGAAGCTACTGACTGAATGAAAGGAGCTGGCATCTCACTCTCTTTGAATCTTCTTTATCATGCTAAGAGGAGCAGGAAAAAGCAAAAATTTTAGAATTGCACATTGCAATGTGGAGAAATTACTGTTTGTGCATTTACAATATTCATTGATTTTTACCATTGAAAAACGTCCAGAAATGATTGAAGCTACTGACTGAATGAAAGTAGCTGGCATCTCACTCTCTTTGAATCTTCTTTATCATGCTAAGAGGAGCAGGAAAAAGCAAAAAATTTCAGACTTGCACCTTGCAATGCGGAGAAATTACTGTTTGTGCATTTACAATATTCATTGATTTTTGCCATTGAAAAACATCATGTTATTCATATTCCAGAAATGTTTGAAGCTAATGACTGAATGAAAGGAGCTGGCATCTCACTCTCTTTGAATCTTCTTTATCATGCTAAGAGGAGCAGGAAAAAGCAAAAAATTTCAGAATTGCACCTTGCAATGCGGAGAAATTACTGTTTGTGCATTTACAATATTCATTGATTTTTGCCATTGAAAAACGTCCAGAAATGATTGAAGCTACTGACTGAATGAAAGGAGCTGGCATCTCACTCTCTTTGAATCTTCTTTATCATGCTAAGAGGAGCAGGAAAAAGCAAAAAATTTCAGAATTGCACCTTGCAATGCGGAGAAATTACTGTTTGTGCATTTACAATATTCATTGATTTTTGCCATTGAAAAACATCATGTTATTCATATACCAGAAATGTTGAAGCTACTGACTGAATGAAAGGAGCTGACATCTCACTCTCTTTGAATCTTCTTTATCATGCTAAGAGGAGCAGGAAAAAGCAAAAAATTTCAGAATTGCCACCTTGCAATGCGGAGAAATTACTGTTTGTGCATTTACAATATTCATTGATTTTTGCCATTGAAAAACGCCAGAAATGATTGAAGCTACTGACTGAATGAAAGGAGCTGGCATCTCACTCTCTTTGAATCTTCTTTATCATGCTAAGAGGAGCAGGAAAAAGCAAAAAATTTCAGAATTGCACCTTGCAATGCGGAGAAATTACTGTTTGTGCCATTTACAATATTCATTGATTTTTGCCATTGAAAACATCATGTTATTCATATACCAGAAATGTTTGAAGCTACTGACTGAATGAAAGGAGCTGGCATCTCACTCTCTTTGAATCTTCTTTATCATGCTAAGAGGAGCAGGAAAAAGCAAAAAAATTTCAGAATTGCACCTTGCAATGTGGAGAAATTACTGTTTGTGCATTTACAATATTCATTGATTTTTGCCATTGAAAAACATCATGTTATTCATATACCAGAAATGTTTGAAGCTACTGACTGAATGAAAGGAGCTGGCATCTCACTCTCTTTGAATCTTCTTTATCATGCTAAGAGGAGCAGGAAAAAGCAAAAAATTTCAGAATTGCACCTTGCAATGTGGAGAAATTACTGTTTGTGCATTTACAATATTCATTGATTTTTACCATTGAAAAACGTCCAGAAATGATTGAAGCTACTGACTGAATGAAAGTAGCTGGCATCTCACTCTCTTTGAATCTTCTTTATCATGCTAAGAGGAGCAGGAAAAAGCAAAAAAATTTCAGACTTGCACCTTGCAATGCGGAGAAATTACTGTTTGTGCATTTACAATATTCATTGATTTTTGCCATTGAAAAACATCATGTTATTCATATACCAGAAATGTTTGAAGCTACTGACTGAATGAAAGGAGCTGGCATCTCACTCTCTTTGAATCTTCTTTATCATGCTAAGAGGAGCAGGAAAAAGCAAAAAATTTCAGAATTGCACCTTGCAATGCGGAGAAATTACTGTTTGTGCATTTACAATATTCATTGATTTTTGCCATTGAAAAACATCCAGAAATGACTTGAAGCTACTGGACTGAATGAAAGGAGCTGGCATCTCACTCTCTTTGAATCTTCTTTATCATGCTAAGAGGAGCAGGAAAAAGCAAAAAATTTCAGAATTGCACCTTGCAATGCGGAGAAATTACTGTTTGTGCATTTACAATATTCATTGATTTTTGCCATTGAAAAACATCCAGAAATGATTGAAGCTACTGACTGAATGAAAGGAGCTGGCATCTCACTCTTTTTGAATCTTCTTTATCATGCTAAGAGGAGCAGGAAAAAGCAAAAAATTTCAGAATTGCACCTTGCAATGCGGAGAAATTACTGTTTGTGCATTTACAATATTCATTGATTTTTGCCATTGAAAAACATCATGTTATTCATATACCAGAAATGTTTGAAGCTACTGACTGAATGAAAGGAGCTGGCATCTCACTCTCTTTGAATCTTCTTTATCATGCTAAGAGGAGCAGGAAAAAGCAAAAAATTTCAGAATTGCACCTTGCAATGCGGAGAAATTACTGTTTGTGCATTTACAATATTCATTGATTTTTGCCATTGAAAAACATCATGTTATTCATATACCAGAAATGTTTGAAGCTACTGACTGAATGAAAGGAGCTGGCATCTCACTCTCTTTGAATCTTCTTTATCATGCTAAGAGGAGCAGGAAAAAGCAAAAAATTTCAGAATTGCACCTTGCAATGTGGAGAAATTACTGTTTGTGCATTTACAATATTCATTGATTTTACCATTGAAAAACGTCCAGAAATGATTGAAGCTACTGACTGCATGAAAGTAACTGGCATCTCACTCTCTTTGAATCTTCTTTATCATGCTAAGAGGAGCAGGAAAAAGCAAAAAATTTCAGACTTGCACCTTGCAATGCGGAGAAATTACTGTTTGTGCATTTACAATATTCATTGATTTTTGCCATTGAAAAACATCATGTTATTCATATACCAGAAATGTTTGAAGCTACTGACTGAATGAAAGGAGCTGGCATCTCACTCTCTTTGAATCTTCTTTATCATGCTAAGAGGAGCAGGAAAAAGCAAAAAATTTCAGAATTGCACCTTGCAATGCGGAGAAATTACTGTTTGTGCATTTACAATATTCATTGATTTTTGCCATTGAAAAACGTCCAGAAATGATTGAAGCTACTGACTGAATGAAAGGAGCTGGCATCTCACTCTCTTTGAATCTTCTTTATCATGCTAAGAGGAGCAGGAAAAAGCAAAAAATTTCAGACTTGCACCTTGCAATGCGGAGAAATTACTGTTTGTGCATTTACAATATTCATTGATTTTTGCCATTGAAAAACATGTTTTTCATATACCAGAAATGTTTGAAGCTACTGACTGAATGAAAGGAGCTGGCATCTCACTCTCTTTGAATCTTCTTTATCATGCTAGGATTAACAGGAAAAAGCAAAAAATTTCAGAATTGCACCTTGCAATGTGGAGATATTACTGTTTGTGCATTTACAATATTCATTGATTTTTGCCATTGAAAAACATGTTTTTCATATACCAGAAATGTTTGAAGCTACTGACTGAATGAAAGGAGCTGGCATCTCACTCTCTTTGAATCTTCTTTATCATGCTAGGATTAACAGGAAAAAGCTAAAAATTTCAGAATTGCACCGTGCAATGTGGAGATATTACTGTTTGTGCATTTACAATATTCATTGATTTTTGCCATTGAAAAACATGTTTTTCATATACCAGAAATGTTTGAAGCTACTGACTGAATGAAAGGAGCTGGCATCTCACTCTCTTTGAATCTTCTTTATCATGCTACGATTAGCAGGAAAAAGCAAAAAATTTCAGAATTGCACCTTGCAATGTGGAGATATTACTGTTTGTGAATTTACAATATTCATTGATTTTTGCCATTGAAAAACATGTTTTTCATATACCAGAAATGTTTGAAGCTACTGACTGAATGAAAGGAGCTGGCATCTCACTCTCTTTGAATCTTCTTTATCATGCTAGGATTAACAGGAAAAAGCAAAAAATTTCAGAATTGCACCTTGCAATGTGGAGATATTACTGTTTGTGCATTTACAATATTCATTGATTTTTGCCATTGAAAAACATGTTTTTCATATACCAGAAATGTTTGAAGCTACTGACTGAATGAAAGGAGCTGGCATCTCACTCTCTTTGAATCTTCTTTATCATGCTAAGAGGAGCAGGAAAAAGCAAAAAATTTCAGAATTGCACCTTGCAATGTGGAGAAATTACTGTTTGTGCATTTACAATATTCATTGATTTTTACCATTGAAAAACGTCCAGAAATGATTGAAGCTACTGACTGAATGAAAGTAGCTGGCATCTCACTCTCTTTGAATCTTCTTTATCATGCTAAGAGGAGCAGGAAAAAGCAAAAAATTTCAGAATTGCACCTTGCAATGTGGAGAAATTACTGTTTGTGCATTTACAATATTCATTGATTTTTGCCATTGAAAAACATCATGTTATTCATATACCAGAAATGTTTGAAGCTACTGACTGAATGAAAGGAGCTGGCATCTCACTCTCTTTGAATCTTCTTTATCATGCTAAGAGGAGCAGGAAAAAGCAAAAAATTTCAGAATTGCACCTTGCAATGTGGAGAAATTACTGTTTGTGCATTTACAATATTCATTGATTTTTACCATTGAAAAACGTCCAGAAATGATTGAAGCTACTGACTGAATGAAAGTAGCTGGCATCTCACTCTCTTTGAATCTTCTTTATCATGCTAAGAGGAGCAGGAAAAAGCAAAAAAATTTCAGACTTGCACCTTGCAATGCGGAGAAATTACTGTTTGTGCATTTACAATATTCATTGATTTTTGCCATTGAAAAACATCATGTTATTCATATACCAGAAATGTTTGAAGCTACTGACTGAATGAAAGGAGCTGGCATCTCACTCTCTTTGAATCTTCTTTATCATGCTAAGAGGAGCAGGAAAAAGCAAAAAATTTCAGAATTGCACCTTGCAATGCGGAGAAATTACTGTTTGTGCATTTACAATATTCATTGATTTTTGCCATTGAAAAACATCCAGAAATGATTGAAGCTACTGACTGAATGAAAGGAGCTGGCATCTCACTCTCTTTGAATCTTCTTTATCATGCTAAGAGGAGCAGGAAAAAGCAAAAAATTTCAGAATTGCACCTTGCAATGCGGAGAAATTACTGTTTGTGCATTTACAATATTCATTGATTTTTGCCATTGAAAAACATCCAGAAATGATTGAAGCTACTGACTGAATGAAAGGAGCTGGCATCTCACTCTTTTTGAATCTTCTTTATCATGCTAAGAGGAGCAGGAAAAAGCAAAAAATTTCAGAATTGCACCTTGCAATGCGGAGAAATTACTGTTTGTGCATTTACAATATTCATTGATTTTTGCCATTGAAAAACATCATGTTATTCATATACCAGAAATGTTTGAAGCTACTGACTGAATGAAAGGAGCTGGCATCTCACTCTCTTTGAATCTTCTTTATCATGCTAAGAGGAGCAGGAAAAAGCAAAAAATTTCAGAATTGCACCTTGCAATGCGGAGAAATTACTGTTTGTGCATTTACAATATTCATTGATTTTTGCCATTGAAAAACATCATGTTATTCATATACCAGAAATGTTTGAAGCTACTGACTGAATGAAAGGAGCTGGCATCTCACTCTCTTTGAATCTTCTTTATCATGCTAAGAGGAGCAGGAAAAAGCAAAAAATTTCAGAATTGCACCTTGCAATGTGGAGAAATTACTGTTTGTGCATTTACAATATTCATTGATTTTTACCATTGAAAAACGTCCAGAAATGATTGAAGCTACTGACTGCATGAAAGTAACTGGCATCTCACTCTCTTTGAATCTTCTTTATCATGCTAAGAGGAGCAGGAAAAAGCAAAAAATTTCAGACTTGCACCTTGCAATGCGGAGAAATTACTGTTTGTGCATTTACAATATTCATTGATTTTTGCCATTGAAAAACATCATGTTATTCATATACCAGAAATGTTTGAAGCTACTGACTGAATGAAAGGAGCTGGCATCTCACTCTCTTTGAATCTTCTTTATCATGCTAAGAGGAGCAGGAAAAAGCAAAAAATTTCAGAATTGCACCTTGCAATGCGGAGAAATTACTGTTTGTGCATTTACAATATTCATTGATTTTTGCCATTGAAAAACGTCCAGAAATGATTGAAGCTACTGACTGAATGAAAGGAGCTGGCATCTCACTCTCTTTGAATCTTCTTTATCATGCTAAGAGGAGCAGGAAAAAGCAAAAAATTTCAGACTTGCACCTTGCAATGCGGAGAAATTACTGTTTGTGCATTTACAATATTCATTGATTTTTGCCATTGAAAAACATGTTTTTCATATACCAGAAATGTTTGAAGCTACTGACTGAATGAAAGGAGCTGGCATCTCACTCTCTTTGAATCTTCTTTATCATGCTAGGATTAACAGGAAAAAGCAAAAAATTTCAGAATTGCACCTTGCAATGTGGAGATATTACTGTTTGTGCATTTACAATATTCATTGATTTTTGCCATTGAAAAACATGTTTTTCATATACCAGAAATGTTTGAAGCTACTGACTGAATGAAAGGAGCTGGCATCTCACTCTCTTTGAATCTTCTTTATCATGCTAGGATTAACAGGAAAAAGCTAAAAATTTCAGAATTGCACCGTGCAATGTGGAGATATTACTGTTTGTGCATTTACAATATTCATTGATTTTTGCCATTGAAAAACATGTTTTTCATATACCAGAAATGTTTGAAGCTACTGACTGAATGAAAGGAGCTGGCATCTCACTCTCTTTGAATCTTCTTTATCATGCTACGATTAGCAGGAAAAAGCAAAAAATTTCAGAATTGCACCTTGCAATGTGGAGATATTACTGTTTGTGAATTTACAATATTCATTGATTTTTGCCATTGAAAAACATGTTTTTCATATACCAGAAATGTTTGAAGCTACTGACTGAATGAAAGGAGCTGGCATCTCACTCTCTTTGAATCTTCTTTATCATGCTAGGATTAACAGGAAAAAGCAAAAAATTTCAGAATTGCACCTTGCAATGTGGAGATATTACTGTTTGTGCATTTACAATATTCATTGATTTTTGCCATTGAAAAACATGTTTTTCATATACCAGAAATGTTTGAAGCTACTGACTGAATGAAAGGAGCTGGCATCTCACTCTCTTTGAATCTTCTTTATCATGCTAGGATTAGCAGGAAAAAGCAAAAAATTTCAGAATTGCACCTTGCAATGTGGAGATATTACTGTTTGTGCATTTACAATATTCATTGATTTTTGCCATTGAAAAACATGTTTTTCATATACCAGAAATGTTTGAAGCTACTGACTGAATGAAAGGAGCTGGCATCTCACTCTCTTTGAATCTTCTTTATCATGCTAGGATTAACAGGAAAAAGCTAAAAATTTCAGAATTGCACCGTGCAATGTGGAGATATTACTGTTTGTGCATTTACAATATTCATTGATTTTTGCCATTGAAAAACATGTTTTTCATATACCAGAAATGTTTGAAGCTACTGACTGAATGAAAGGAGCTGGCATCTCACTCTCTTTGAATCTTCTTTATCATGCTAGGATTAGCAGGAAAAAGCAAAAAATTTCAGAATTGCACCTTGCAATGTGGAGATATTACTGTTTGTGCATTTACAATATTCATTGATTTTTGCCATTGAAAAACATGTTTTTTATATACCAGAAATGTTTGAAGCTACTGACTGAATGAAAGGAGCTGGCATCTCACTCTCTTTGAATCTTCTTTATCATGCTAGGATTAACAGGAAAAAGCAAAAAATTTCAGAATTGCACCTTGCAATGTGGAGATATTACTGTTTGTGCATTTACAATATTCATTGATTTTTGCCATTGAAAAACATGTTTTTCATATACCAGAAATGTTTGAAGCTACTGACTGAATGAAAGGAGCTGGCATCTCACTCTCTTTGAATCTTCTTTATCATGCTAGGATTAGCAGGAAAAAGCAAAAAAATTCAGAATTGCACCTTGCAATGTGGAGATATTACTGTTTGTGCATTTACAATATTCATTGATTTTTGCCATTGAAAAACATGTTTTTCATATACCAGAAATGTTTGAAGCTACTGACTGAATGAAAGGAGCTGGCATCTCACTCTCTTTGAATCTTCTTTATCATGCTAGGATTAGCAGGAAAAAGCAAAAAATTTCAGAATTGCACCTTGCAATGTGGAGATATTACTGTTTGTGCATTTACAATATTCATTGATTTTTGCCATTGAAAAACATGTTTTTCATATACCAGAAATGTTTGAAGCTACTGACTGAATGAAAGGAGCTGGCATCTCACTCTCTTTGAATCTTCTTTATCATGCTAGGATTAACAGGAAAAAGCAAAAAATTTCAGAATTGCACCTTGCAATGTGGAGATATTACTGTTTGTGCATTTACAATATTCATTGATTTTTGCCATTGAAAAACATGTTTTTCATATACCAGAAATGTTTGAAGCTACTGACTGAATGAAAGGAGCTGGCATCTCACTCTCTTTGAATCTTCTTTATCATGCTAGGATTAACAGGAAAAAGCTAAAAATTTCAGAATTGCACCGTGCAATGTGGAGATATTACTGTTTGTGCATTTACAATATTCATTGATTTTTGCCATTGAAAAACATGTTTTTCATATACCAGAAATGTTTGAAGCTACTGACTGAATGAAAGGAGCTGGCATCTCACTCTCTTTGAATCTTCTTTATCATGCTAGGATTAGCAGGAAAAAGCAAAAAATTTCAGAATTGCACCTTGCAATGTGGAGATATTACTGTTTGTGCATTTACAATATTCATTGATTTTTGCCATTGAAAAACATGTTTTTCATATACCAGAAATGTTTGAAGCTACTGACTGAATGAAAGGAGCTGGCATCTCACTCTCTTTGAATCTTCTTTATCATGCTAGGATTAACAGGAAAAAGCTAAAAATTTCAGAATTGCACCGTGCAATGTGGAGATATTACTGTTTGTGCATTTACAATATTCATTGATTTTTGCCATTGAAAAACATGTTTTTCATATACCAGAAATGTTTGAAGCTACTGACTGAATGAAAGGAGCTGGCATCTCACTCTCTTTGAATCTTCTTTATCATGCTAGGATTAGCAGGAAAAAGCAAAAAATTTCAGAATTGCACCTTGCAATGTGGAGATATTACTGTTTGTGCATTTACAATATTCATTGATTTTTGCCATTGAAAAACATGTTTTTCATATACCAGAAATGTTTGAAGCTACTGACTGAATGAAAGGAGCTGGCATCTCACTCTCTTTGAATCTTCTTTATCATGCTAGGATTAACAGGAAAAAGCAAAGAATTTCAGAATTGCACCTTGCAATGTGGAGATATTACTGTTTGTGCATTTACAATATTCATTGATTTTTGCCATTGAAAAACATGTTTTTCATATACCAGAAATGTTTGAAGCTACTGACTGAATGAAAGGAGCTGGCATCTCACTCTCTTTGAATCTTCTTTATCATGCTAGGATTAACAGGAAAAAGCTAAAAATTTCAGAATTGCACCGTGCAATGTGGAGATATTACTGTTTGTGCATTTACAATATTCATTGATTTTTGCCATTGAAAAACATGTTTTTCATATACCAGAAATGTTTGAAGCTACTGACTGAATGAAAGGAGCTGGCATCTCACTCTCTTTGAATCTTCTTTATCATGCTAGGATTAGCAGGAAAAAGCAAAAAATTTCAGAATTGCACCTTGCAATGTGGAGATATTACTGTTTGTGCATTTACAATATTCATTGATTTTTGCCATTGAAAAACATGTTTTTCATATACCAGAAATGTTTGAAGCTACTGACTGAATGAAAGGAGCTGGCATCTCACTCTCTTTGAATCTTCTTTATCATGCTAGGATTAACAGGAAAAAGCTAAAAATTTCAGAATTGCACCGTGCAATGTGGAGATATTACTGTTTGTGCATTTACAATATTCATTGATTTTTGCCATTGAAAAACATGTTTTTCATATACCAGAAATGTTTGAAGCTACTGACTGAATGAAAGGAGCTGGCATCTCACTCTCTTTGAATCTTCTTTATCATGCTAAGAGGAGCAGGAAAAAGCAAAAAATTTCAGAATTGCACCTTGCAATGTGGAGAAATTACTGTTTGTGCATTTACAATATTCATTGATTTTTACCATTGAAAAACGTCCAGAAATGATTGAAGCTACTGACTGCATGAAAGTAGCTGGCATCTCACTCTCTTTGAATCTTCTTTATCATGCTAAGAGGAGCAGGAAAAAGCAAAAAATTTCAGACTTGCACCTTGCAATGCGGAGAAATTACTGTTTGTGCATTTACAATATTCATTGATTTTTGCCATTGAAAAACATCATGTTATTCATATACCAGAAATGTTTGAAGCTACTGACTGAATGAAAGGAGCTGGCATCTCACTCTCTTTGAATCTTCTTTATCATGCTAAGAGGAGCAGGAAAAATCAAAAAATTTCAGAATTGCACCTTGCAATGCGGAGAAATTACTGTTTGTGCATTTACAATATTCATTGATTTTTGCCATTGAAAAACATCATGTTATTCATATACCAGAAATGTTTGAAGCTACTGACTGAATGAAAGGAGCTGGCATCTCACTCTCTTTGAATCTTCTTTATCATGCTAAGAGGAGCAGGAAAAAGCAAAAAATTTCAGAATTGCACCTTGCAATGCGGAGAAATTACTGTTTGTGCTTTTACAATATTCATTGATTTTTGCCATTGAAAAACGTCCAGAAATGATTGAAGCTACTGACTGAATGAAAGGAGCTGGCATCTCACTCTCTTTGAATCTTCTTTATCATGCTAAGAGGAGCAGGAAAAATCAAAAAATTTCAGAATTGCACCTTGCAATGCGGAGAAATTACTGTTTGTGCATTTACAATATTCATTGATTTTTGCCATTGAAAAACATGTTATTCATATACCAGAAATGTTTGAAGCTACTGACTGAATGAAAGGAGCTGGCACCTCACTCTCTTTGAATCTTCTTTATCATGCTAAGAGGAGCGGGAAAAAGCAAAAAATTTCAGAATTGCACCTTGCAATGCGGAGAAATTACTGTTTGTGCATTTACAATATTCATTGATTTTTGCCATTGAAAAACGTCCAGAAATGATTGAAGCTACTGACTGAATGAAAGGAGCTGGCATCTCACTCTCTTTGAATCTTCTTTATCATGCTAAGAGGAGCAGGAAAAAGCAAAAAATTTCAGAATTGCACCTTGCAATGCGGAGAAATTACTGTTTGTGCATTTACAATATTCATTGATTTTTGCCATTGAAAAACGTCCAGAAATGATTGAAGCTACTGACTGAATGAAAGGAGCTGGCATCTCACTCTCTTTGAATCTTCTTTATCATGCTAAGAGGAGCAGGAAAAAGCAAAAAATTTCAGAATTGCACCTTGCAATGCGGAGAAATTACAGTTTGTGCATTTACAATATTCATTGATTTTTGCCATTGAAAAACATCCAGAAATGATTGAAGCTACTGACTGAATGAAAGGAGCTGGCATCTCACTCTCTTTGAATCTTCTTTATCATGCTAAGAGGAGCAGGAAAAAGCAAAAAATTTCAGAATTGCACCTTGCAATGCGGAGAAATTACTGTTTGTGCATTTACAATATTCATTGATTTTTGCCATTGAAAAACATCGTTATTCATATACCAGAAATGTTTGAAGCTACTGACTGAATGAAAGGAGCTGGCATCTCACTCTCTTTGAATCTTCGTTATCATGCTAAGAGGAGCAGGAAAAAGCAAAAAATTTCAGAATTGCACCTTGCAATGTGGAGAAATTACTGTTTGTGCATTTACAATATTCATTGATTTTTACCATTGAAAAACGTCCAGAAATGATTGAAGCTACTGACTGAATGAAAGTAGCTGGCATCTCACTCTCTTTGAATCTTCTTTATCATGCTAAGAGGAGCAGGAAAAAGCAAAAAATTTCAGACTTGCACCTTGCAATGCAGAGAAATTACTGTTTGTGCATTTACAATATTCATTGATTTTTGCCATTGAAAAACGTCCAGAAATGATTGAAGGTACTGACTGAATGAAAGGAGCTGGCATCTCACTCTCTTTGAATCTTCTTTATCATGCTAAGAGGAGCAGGAAAAAGCAAAAAATTTCAGAATTGCACCTTGCAATGCGGAGAAATTACTGTTTGTGCATTTACAATATTCATTGATTTTTGCCACTGAAAAACGTCCAGAAATGATTGAAGCTACTGACTGAATGAAAGGAGCTGGCATCTCACTCTCTTTGAATCTTCTTTATCATGCTAAGAGGAGCAGGAAAAAGCAAAAAATTTCAGAATTGCACCTTGCAATGCGGAGAAATTACAGTTTGTGCATTTACAATATTCATTGATTTTTGCCATTGAAAAACATCCAGAAATGATTGAAGCTACTGACTGAATGAAAGGAGCTGGCATCTCACTCTCTTTGAATCTTCTTTATCATGCTAAGAGGAGCAGGAAAAAGCAAAAAATTTCAGAATTGCACCTTGCAATGCGGAGAAATTACTGTTTGTGCATTTACAATATTCATTGATTTTTGCCATTGAAAAACATCATGTTATTCATATACCAGAAATGTTTGAAGCTACTGACTGAATGAAAGGAGCTGGCATCTCACTCTCTTTGAATCTTCTTTATCATGCTAAGAGGAGCAGGAAAAAGCAAAAAATTTCAGAATTGCACCTTGCAATGTGGAGAAATTACTGTTTGTGCATTTACAATATTCATTGATTTTTACCATTGAAAAACGTCCAGAAATGATTGAAGCTACTGACTGAATGAAAGTAGCTGGCATCTCACTCTCTTTGAATCTTCTTTATCATGCTAAGAGGAGCAGGAAAAAGCAAAAAATTTCAGACTTGCACCTTGCAATGCGGAGAAATTACTGTTTGTGCATTTACAATATTCATTGATTTTTGCCATTGAAAAACATCATGTTATTCATATACCAGAAATGTTTGAAGCTACTGACTGAATGAAAGGAGCTGGCATCTCACTCTCTTTGAATCTTCTTTATCATGCTAAGAGGAGCAGGAAAAAGCAAAAAATTTCAGAATTGCACCTTGCAATGCGGAGAAATTACTGTTTGTGCATTTACAATATTCATTGATTTTTGCCATTGAAAAACATCATGTTATTCATATACCAGAAATGTTTGAAGCTACTGACTGAATGAAAGGAGCTGGCATCTCACTCTCTTTGAATCTTCTTTATCATGCTAAGAGGAGCAGGAAAAAGCAAAAAATTTCAGAATTGCACCTTGCAATGCGGAGAAATTACTGTTTGTGCATTTACAATATTCATTGATTTTTGCCATTGAAAAACGTCCAGAAATGATTGAAGCTACTGACTGAATGAAAGGAGCTGGCATCTCACTCTCTTTGAATCTTCTTTATCATGCTAAGAGGAGCAGGAAAAATCAAAAAATTTCAGAATTGCACCTTGCAATGCGGAGAAATTACTGTTTGTGCATTTACAATATTCATTGATTTTTGCCATTGAAAAACATGTTATTCATATACCAGAAATGTTTGAAGCTACTGACTGAATGAAAGGAGCTGGCACCTCACTCTCTTTCAATCTTCTTTATCATGCTAAGAGGAGCGGGAAAAAGCAAAAAATTTCAGAATTGCACCTTGCAATGCGGAGAAATTACTGTTTGTGCATTTACAATATTCATTGATTTTTGCCATTGAAAAACGTCCAGAAATGATTGAAGGTACTGACTAAATGAAAGGAGCTGTCATCTCACTCTCTTTGAATCTTCTTTATCATGCTAAGAGGAGCAGGAAAAAGCAAAAAATTTCAGAATTGCACCTTGCAATGCGGAGAAATTACTGTTTGTGCATTTACAATATTCATTGATTTTTGCCATTGAAAAACGTCCAGAAATGATTGAAGCTACTGACTGAATGAAAGGAGCTGGCATCTCACTCTCTTTGAATCTTCTTTATCATGCTAAGAGGAGCAGGAAAAAGCAAAAAATTTCAGAATTGCACCTTGCAATGCGGAGAAATTACAGTTTCTGCATTTACAATATTCATTGATTTTTGCCATTGAAAAACATCCAGAAATGATTGAAGCTACTGACTGAATGAAAGGAGCTGGCATCTCACTCTCTTTGAATCTTCTTTATCATGCTAAGAGGAGCAGGAAAAAGCAAAAAATTTCAGAATTGCACCTTGCAATGCGGAGAAATTACTGTTTGTGCATTTACAATATTCATTGATTTTTGCCATTGAAAAACATCATGTTATTCATATACCAGAAATGTTTGAAGCTACTGACTGAATGAAAGGAGCTGGCATCTCACTCTCTTTGAATCTTCGTTATCATGCTAAGAGGAGCAGGAAAAAGCAAAAAATTTCAGAATTGCACCTTGCAATGTGGAGAAATTACTGTTTGTGCATTTACAATATTCATTGATTTTTACCATTGAAAAACGTCCAGAAATGATTGAAGCTACTGACTGAATGAAAGTAGCTGGCATCTCACTCTCTTTGAATCTTCTTTATCATGCTAAGAGGAGCAGGAAAAAGCAAAAAATTTCAGACTTGCACCTTGCAATGCGGAGAAATTACTGTTTGTGCATTTACAATATTCATTGATTTTTGCCATTGAAAAACGTCCAGAAATGATTGAAGGTACTGACTGAATGAAAGGAGCTGGCATCTCACTCTCTTTGAATCTTCTTTATCATGCTAAGAGGAGCAGGAAAAAGCAAAAAATTTCAGAATTGCACCTTGCAATGCGGAGAAATTACTGTTTGTGCATTTACAATATTCATTGATTTTTGCCACTGAAAAACGTCCAGAAATGATTGAAGCTACTGACTGAATGAAAGGAGCTGGCATCTCACTCTCTTTGAATCTTCTTTATCATGCTAAGAGGAGCAGGAAAAAGCAAAAAATTTCAGAATTGCACCTTGCAATGCGGAGAAATTACAGTTTGTGCATTTACAATATTCATTGATTTTTGCCATTGAAAAACATCCAGAAATGATTGAAGCTACTGACTGAATGAAAGGAGCTGGCATCTCACTCTCTTTGAATCTTCTTTATCATGCTAAGAGGAGCAGGAAAAAGCAAAAAATTTCAGAATTGCACCTTGCAATGCGGAGAAATTACTGTTTGTGCATTTACAATATTCATTGATGTTTGCCATTGAAAAACATCATGTTATTCATATACCAGAAATGTTTGAAGCTACTGACTGAATGAAAGGAGCTGGCATCTCACTCTCTTTGAATCTTCTTTATCATGCTAAGAGGAGCAGGAAAAAGCAAAAAATTTCAGAATTGCACCTTGCAATGTGGAGAAATTACTGTTTGTGCATTTACAATATTCATTGATTTTTACCATTGAAAAACGTCCAGAAATGATTGAAGCTACTGACTGAATGAAAGTAGCTGGCATCTCACTCTCTTTGAATCTTCTTTATCATGCTAAGAGGAGCAGGAAAAAGCAAAAAATTTCAGACTTGCACCTTGCAATGCGGAGAAATTACTGTTTGTGCATTTACAATATTCATTGATTTTTGCCATTGAAAAACATCATGTTATTCATATACCAGAAATGTTTGAAGCTACTGACTGAATGAAAGGAGCTGGCATCTCACTCTCTTTGAATCTTCTTTATCATGCTAAGAGGAGCAGGAAAAAGCAAAAAATTTCAGAATTGCACCTTGCAATGCGGAGAAATTACTGTTTGTGCATTTACAATATTCATTGATTTTTGCCATTGAAAAACATCATGTTATTCATATACCAGAAATGTTTGAAGCTACTGACTGAATGAAAGGAGCTGGCATCTCACTCTCTTTGAATCTTCTTTATCATGCTAAGAGGAGCAGGAAAAAGCAAAAAATTTCAGAATTGCACCCTGCAATGCGGAGAAATTACTGTTTGTGCATTTACAATATTCATTGATTTTTGCCATTGAAAAACGTCCAGAAATGATTGAAGCTACTGACTGAATGAAAGGAGCTGGCATCTCACTCTCTTTGAATCTTCTTTATCATTTTAAGAGGAGCAGGAAAAATCAAAAAATTTCAGAATTGCACCTTGCAATGCGGAGAAATTACTGTTTGTGCATTTACAATATTCATTGATTTTTGCCATTGAAAAACATGTTATTCATATACCAGAAATGTTTGAAGCTACTGACTGAATGAAAGGAGCTGGCACCTCACTCTCTTTCAATCTTCTTTATCATGCTAAGAGGAGCGGGAAAAAGCAAAAAATTTCAGAATTGCACCTTGCAATGCGGAGAAATTACTGTTTGTGCATTTACAATATTCATTGATTTTTGCCATTGAAAAACGTCCAGAAATGATTGAAGGTACTGACTAAATGAAAGGAGCTGTCATCTCACTCTCTTTGAATCTTCTTTATCATGCTAAGAGGAGCAGGAAAAAGCAAAAAATTTCAGAATTGCACCTTGCAATGCGGAGAAATTACTGTTTGTGCATTTACAATATTCATTGATTTTTGCCATTGAAAAACGTCCAGAAATGATTGAAGGTACTGACTAAATGAAAGGAGCTGTCATCTCACTCTCTTTGAATCTTCTTTATCATGCTAAGAGGAGCAGGAAAAAGCAAAAAATTTCAGACTTGCACCTTGCAATGCGGAGAAATTACTGTTTGTGCATTTACAATATTCATTGATTTTTGCCATTGAAAAACATCATGTTATTCATATACCAGAAATGTTTGAAGCTACTGACTGAATGAAAGGAGCTGGCATCTCACTCTCTTTGAATCTTCTTTATCATGCTAAGAGGAGCAGGAAAAAGCAAAAAATTTCAGAATTGCACCTTGCAATGCGGAGAAATTACTGTTTGTGCATTTACAATATTCATTGATTTTTGCCATTGAAAAACGTCCAGAAATGATTGAAGCTACTGACTGAATGAAAGGAGCTGGCATCTCACTCTCTTTGAATCTTCTTTATCATGCTAAGAGGAGCAGGAAAAAGCAAAAAATTTCAGAATTGCACCTTGCAATGCGGAGAAATTACTGTTTGTGCATTTACAATATTCATTGATTTTTGCCATTGAAAAACATCATGTTATTCATATACCAGAAATGTTTGAAGCTACTGACTGAATGAAAGGAGCTGACATCTCACTCTCTTTGAATCTTCTTTATCATGCTAAGAGGAGCAGGAAAAAGCAAAAAATTTCAGAATTGCACCTTGCAATGCGGAGAAATTACTGTTTGTGCATTTACAATATTCATTGATTTTTGCCATTGAAAAACGTCCAGAAATGATTGAAGCTACTGACTGAATGAAAGGAGCTGGCATCTCACTCTCTTTGAATCTTCTTTATCATGCTAAGAGGAGCAGGAAAAAGCAAAAAATTTCAGAATTGCACCTTGCAATGCGGAGAAATTACTGTTTGTGCATTTACAATATTCATTGATTTTTGCCATTGAAAAACATCATGTTATTCATATACCAGAAATGTTTGAAGCTACTGACTGAATGAAAGGAGCTGGCATCTCACTCTCTTTGAATCTTCTTTATCATGCTAAGAGGAGCAGGAAAAAGCAAAAAATTTCAGAATTGCACCTTGCAATGTGGAGAAATTACTGTTTGTGCATTTACAATATTCATTGATTTTTGCCATTGAAAAACATCATGTTATTCATATACCAGAAATGTTTGAAGCTACTGACTGAATGAAAGGAGCTGGCATCTCACTCTCTTTGAATCTTCTTTATCATGCTAAGAGGAGCAGGAAAAAGCAAAAAATTTCAGAATTGCACCTTGCAATGTGGAGAAATTACTGTTTGTGCATTTACAATATTCATTGATTTTTACCATTGAAAAACGTCCAGAAATGATTGAAGCTACTGACTGAATGAAAGTAGCTGGCATCTCACTCTCTTTGAATCTTCTTTATCATGCTAAGAGGAGCAGGAAAAAGCAAAAAATTTCAGACTTGCACCTTGCAATGCGGAGAAATTACTGTTTGTGCATTTACAATATTCATTGATTTTTGCCATTGAAAAACATCATGTTATTCATATACCAGAAATGTTTGAAGCTACTGACTGAATGAAAGGAGCTGGCATCTCACTCTCTTTGAATCTTCTTTATCATGCTAAGAGGAGCAGGAAAAAGCAAAAAATTTCAGAATTGCACCTTGCAATGTGGAGAAATTACTGTTTGTGCATTTACAATATTCATTGATTTTTACCATTGAAAAACGTCCAGAAATGATTGAAGCTACTGACTGAATGAAAGTAGCTGGCATCTCACTCTCTTTGAATCTTCTTTATCATGCTAAGAGGAGCAGGAAAAAGCAAAAAATTTCAGACTTGCACCTTGCAATGCGGAGAAATTACTGTTTGTGCATTTACAATATTCATTGATTTTTGCCATTGAAAAACATCATGTTATTCATATACCAGAAATGTTTGAAGCTACTGACTGAATGAAAGGAGCTGGCATCTCACTCTCTTTGAATCTTCTTTATCATGCTAAGAGGAGCAGGAAAAAGCAAAAAATTTCAGAATTGCACCTTGCAATGTGGAGAAATTACTGTTTGTGCATTTACAATATTCATTGATTTTTACCATTGAAAAACGTCCAGAAATGATTGAAGCTACTGACTGAATGAAAGTAGCTGGCATCTCACTCTCTTTGAATCTTCTTTATCATGCTAAGAGGAGCAGGAAAAAGCAAAAAATTTCAGACTTGCACCTTGCAATGCGGAGAAATTACTGTTTGTGCATTTACAATATTCATTGATTTTTGCCATTGAAAAACATCATGTTATTCATATACCAGAAATGTTTGAAGCTACTGACTGAATCAAAGGAGCTGGCATCTCACTCTCTTTGAATCTTCTTTATCATGCTAAGAGGAGCAGGAAAAAGCAAAAAATTTCAGAATTGCACCTTGCAATGCGGAGAAATTACTGTTTGTGCATTTACAATATTCATTGATTTTTGCCATTGAAAAACGTCCAGAAATGATTGAAGCTACTGACTGAATGAAAGGATCTGGCATCTCACTCTCTTTGAATCTTCTTTATCATGCTAAGAGGAGCAGGAAAAAGCAAAAAATTTCAGAATTGCACCTTGCAATGCGGAGAAATTACTGTTTGTGCATTTACAATATTCATTGATTTTTGCCATTGAAAAACGTCCAGAAATGATTGAAGCTACTGATTGAATGAAAGGAGCTGGCATCTCACTCTCTTTGAATCTTCTTTATCATGCTAAGAGGAGCAGGAAAAAGCAAAAAATTTCAGAATTGCACCTTGCAATGCGGAGAAATTACTGTTTGTGCATTTACAATATTCATTGATTTTTGCCATTGAAAAACATGTTATTCATATACCAGAAATGTTTGAAGCTACTGACTGAATGAAAGGAGCTGGCATCTCACTCTCTTTGAATCTTCTTTATCATGCTAAGAGGAGCAGGAAAAAGCAAAAAATTTCAGAATTGCACCTTGCAATGTGGAGAAATTACTGTTTGTGCATTTACAATATTCATTGATTTTTGCCATTGAAAAACATCATGTTATTCATATACCAGAAATGTTTGAAGCTACTGACTGAATGAAAGGAGCTGGCATCTCACTCTCTTTGAATCTTCTTTATCATGCTAAGAGGAGCAGGAAAAAGCAAAAAATTTCAGAATTGCACCTTGCAATGTGGAGAAATTACTGTTTGTGCATTTACAATATTCATTGATTTTTACCATTGAAAAACGTCCAGAAATGATTGAAGCTACTGACTGAATGAAAGTAGCTGGCATCTCACTCTCTTTGAATCTTCTTTATCATGCTAAGAGGAGCAGGAAAAAGCAAAAAATTTCAGACTTGCACCTTGCAATGCGGAGAAATTACTGTTTGTGCATTTACAATATTCATTGATTTTTGCCATTGAAAAACATCATGTTATTCATATACCAGAAATGTTTGAAGCTACTGACTGAATGAAAGGAGCTGGCATCTCACTCTCTTTGAATCTTCTTTATCATGCTAAGAGGAGCAGGAAAAAGCAAAAAATTTCAGAATTGCACCTTGCAATGTGGAGAAATTACTGTTTGTGCATTTACAATATTCATTGATTTTTACCATTGAAAAACGTCCAGAAATGATTGAAGCTACTGACTGAATGAAAGTAGCTGGCATCTCACTCTCTTTGAATCTTCTTTATCATGCTAAGAGGAGCAGGAAAAAGCAAAAAATTTCAGACTTGCACCTTGCAATGCGGAGAAATTACTGTTTGTGCATTTACAATATTCATTGATTTTTGCCATTGAAAAACATCATGTTATTCATATACCAGAAATGTTTGAAGCTACTGACTGAATCAAAGGAGCTGGCATCTCACTCTCTTTGAATCTTCTTTATCATGCTAAGAGGAGCAGGAAAAAGCAAAAAATTTCAGAATTGCACCTTGCAATGCGGAGAAATTACTGTTTGTGCATTTACAATATTCATTGATTTTTGCCATTGAAAAACGTCCAGAAATGATTGAAGCTACTGACTGAATGAAAGGATCTGGCATCTCACTCTCTTTGAATCTTCTTTATCATGCTAAGAGGAGCAGGAAAAAGCAAAAAATTTCAGAATTGCACCTTGCAATGCGGAGAAATTACTGTTTGTGCATTTACAATATTCATTGATTTTTGCCATTGAAAAACGTCCAGAAATGATTGAAGCTACTGATTGAATGAAAGGAGCTGGCATCTCACTCTCTTTGAATCTTCTTTATCATGCTAAGAGGAGCAATAAAAAGCAAAAAATTTCAGAATTGCACCTTGCAATGCGGAGAAATTACTGTTTGTGCATTTACAATATTCATTGATTTTTGCCATTGAAAAACATGTTATTCATATACCAGAAATGTTTGAAGCTACTGACTGAATGAAAGGAGCTGGCACCTCACTCTCTTTGAATCTTCTTTATCATGCTAAGAGGAGCAGGAAAAAGCAAAAAATTTCAGAATTGCACCTTGCAATGCGGAGAAATTACTGTTTGTGCATTTACAATATTCATTGATTTTTGCCATTGAAAAACATCATGTTATTCATATACCAGAAATGTTTGAAGCTACTGACTGAATGAAAGGAGTTGGCATCTCACTCTCTTTGAATCTTCTTTATCATGCTAAGAGGAGCAGGAAAAAGCAAAAAATTTTAGAATTGCACATTGCAATGTGGAGAAATTACTGTTTGTGCATTTACAATATTCATTGATTTTTACCATTGAAAAACGTCCAGAAATGATTGAAGCTACTGACTGAATGAAAGTAGCTGGCATCTCACTCTCTTTGAATCTTCTTTATCATGCTAAGAGGAGCAGGAAAAAGCAAAAAATTTCAGACTTGCACCTTGCAATGCGGAGAAATTACTGTTTGTGCATTTACAATATTCATTGATTTTTGCCATTGAAAAACATCATGTTATTCATATTCCAGAAATATTTGAAGCTACTGACTGAATGAAAGGAGCTGGCATCTCACTCTCTTTGAATCTTCTTTATCATGCTAAGAGGAGCAGGAAAAAGCAAAAAATTTCAGAATTGCACCTTGCAATGCGGAGAAATTACTGTTTGTGCATTTACAATATTCATTGATTTTTGCCATTGAAAAACGTCCAGAAATGATTGAAGCTACTGACTGAATGAAAGGAGCTGGCATCTCACTCTCTTTGAATCTTCTTTATCATGCTAAGAGGAGCAGGAAAAAGCAAAAAATTTCAGAATTGCACCTTGCAATGCGGAGAAATTACTGTTTGTGCATTTACAATATTCATTGATTTTTGCCATTGAAAAACATCATGTTATTCATATACCAGAAATGTTTGAAGCTACTGACTGAATGAAAGGAGCTGACATCTCACTCTCTTTGAATCTTCTTTATCATGCTAAGAGGAGCAGGAAAAAGCAAAAAATTTCAGAATTGCACCTTGCAATGCGGAGAAATTACTGTTTGTGCATTTACAATATTCATTGATTTTTGCCATTGAAAAACGTCCAGAAATGATTGAAGCTACTGACTGAATGAAAGGAGCTGGCATCTCACTCTCTTTGAATCTTCTTTATCATGCTAAGAGGAGCAGGAAAAAGCAAAAAATTTCAGAATTGCACCTTGCAATGCGGAGAAATTACTGTTTGTGCATTTACAATATTCATTGATTTTTGCCATTGAAAAACATCATGTTATTCATATACCAGAAATGTTTGAAGCTACTGACTGAATGAAAGGAGCTGGCATCTCACTCTCTTTGAATCTTCTTTATCATGCTAAGAGGAGCAGGAAAAAGCAAAAAATTTCAGAATTGCACCTTGCAATGTGGAGAAATTACTGTTTGTGCATTTACAATATTCATTGATTTTTGCCATTGAAAAACATCATGTTATTCATATACCAGAAATGTTTGAAGCTACTGACTGAATGAAAGGAGCTGGCATCTCACTCTCTTTGAATCTTCTTTATCATGCTAAGAGGAGCAGGAAAAAGCAAAAAATTTCAGAATTGCACCTTGCAATGTGGAGAAATTACTGTTTGTGCATTTACAATATTCATTGATTTTTACCATTGAAAAACGTCCAGAAATGATTGAAGCTACTGACTGAATGAAAGTAGCTGGCATCTCACTCTCTTTGAATCTTCTTTATCATGCTAAGAGGAGCAGGAAAAAGCAAAAAAATTTCAGACTTGCACCTTGCAATGCGGAGAAATTACTGTTTGTGCATTTACAATATTCATTGATTTTTGCCATTGAAAAACATCATGTTATTCATATACCAGAAATGTTTGAAGCTACTGACTGAATGAAAGGAGCTGGCATCTCACTCTCTTTGAATCTTCTTTATCATGCTAAGAGGAGCAGGAAAAAGCAAAAAATTTCAGAATTGCACCTTGCAATGCGGAGAAATTACTGTTTGTGCATTTACAATATTCATTGATTTTTGCCATTGAAAAACATCCAGAAATGATTGAAGCTACTGACTGAATGAAAGGAGCTGGCATCTCACTCTCTTTGAATCTTCTTTATCATGCTAAGAGGAGCAGGAAAAAGCAAAAAATTTCAGAATTGCACCTTGCAATGCGGAGAAATTACTGTTTGTGCATTTACAATATTCATTGATTTTTGCCATTGAAAAACATCCAGAAATGATTGAAGCTACTGACTGAATGAAAGGAGCTGGCATCTCACTCTTTTTGAATCTTCTTTATCATGCTAAGAGGAGCAGGAAAAAGCAAAAAATTTCAGAATTGCACCTTGCAATGCGGAGAAATTACTGTTTGTGCATTTACAATATTCATTGATTTTTGCCCCTGAAAAACATCATGTTATTCATATACCAGAAATGTTTGAAGCTACTGACTGAATGAAAGGAGCTGGCATCTCACTCTCTTTGAATCTTCTTTATCATGCTAAGAGGAGCAGGAAAAAGCAAAAAATTTCAGAATTGCACCTTGCAATGCGGAGAAATTACTGTTTGTGCATTTACAATATTCATTGATTTTTGCCATTGAAAAACATCATGTTATTCGTATACCAGAAATGTTTGAAGCTACTGACTGAATGAAAGGAGCTGGCATCTCACTCTCTTTGAATCTTCTTTATCATGCTAAGAGGAGCAGGAAAAAGCAAAAAATTTCAGAATTGCACCTTGCAATGTGGAGAAATTACTGTTTGTGCATTTACAATATTCATTGATTTTTACCATTGAAAAACGTCCAGAAATGATTGAAGCTACTGACTGCATGAAAGTAACTGGCATCTCACTCTCTTTGAATCTTCTTTATCATGCTAAGAGGAGCAGGAAAAAGCAAAAAATTTCAGACTTGCACCTTGCAATGCGGAGAAATTACTGTTTGTGCATTTACAATATTCATTGATTTTTGCCATTGAAAAACATCATGTTATTCATATACCAGAAATGTTTGAAGCTACTGACTGAATGAAAGGAGCTGGCATCTCACTCTCTTTGAATCTTCTTTATCATGCTAAGAGGAGCAGGAAAAAGCAAAAAATTTCAGAATTGCACCTTGCAATGCGGAGAAATTACTGTTTGTGCATTTACAATATTCATTGATTTTTGCCATTGAAAAACGTCCAGAAATGATTGAAGCTACTGACTGAATGAAAGGAGCTGGCATCTCACTCTCTTTGAATCTTCTTTATCATGCTAAGAGGAGCAGGAAAAAGCAAAAAATTTCAGACTTGCACCTTGCAATGCGGAGAAATTACTGTTTGTGCATTTACAATATTCATTGATTTTTGCCATTGAAAAACATGTTTTTCATAAACCAGAAATGTTTGAAGCTACTGACTGAATGAAAGGAGCTGGCATCTCACTCTCTTTGAATCTTCTTTATCATGCTAGGATTAACAGGAAAAAGCAAAAAATTTCAGAATTGCACCTTGCAATGTGGAGATATTACTGTTTGTGCATTTACAATATTCATTGATTTTTGCCATTGAAAAACATGTTTTTCATATACCAGAAATGTTTGAAGCTACTGACTGAATGAAAGGAGCTGGCATCTCACTCTCTTTGAATCTTCTTTATCATGCTAGGATTAACAGGAAAAAGCTAAAAATTTCAGAATTGCACCGTGCAATGTGGAGATATTACTGTTTGTGCATTTACAATATTCATTGATTTTTGCCATTGAAAAACATGTTTTTCATATACCAGAAATGTTTGAAGCTACTGACTGAATGAAAGGAGCTGGCATTTCACTCTCTTTGAATCTTCTTTATCATGCTACGATTAGCAGGAAAAAGCAAAAAATTTCAGAATTGCACCTTGCAATGTGGAGATATTACTGTTTGTGAATTTACAATATTCATTGATTTTTGCCATTGAAAAACATGTTTTTCATATACCAGAAATGTTTGAAGCTACTGACTGAATGAAAGGAGCTGGCATCTCACTCTCTTTGAATCTTCTTTATCATGCTAGGATTAACAGGAAAAAGCAAAAAATTTCAGAATTGCACCTTGCAATGTGGAGATATTACTGTTTGTGCATTTACAATATTCATTGATTTTTGCCATTGAAAAACATGTTTTTCATATACCAGAAATGTTTGAAGCTACTGACTGAATGAAAGGAGCTGGCATCTCACTCTCTTTGAATCTTCTTTATCATGCTAGGATTAGCAGGAAAAAGCAAAAAATTTCAGAATTGCACCTTGCAATGTGGAGATATTACTGTTTGTGCATTTACAATATTCATTGATTTTTGCCATTGAAAAACATGTTTTTCATATACCAGAAATGTTTGAAGCTACTGACTGAATGAAAGGAGCTGGCATCTCACTCTCTTTGAATCTTCTTTATCATGCTAGGATTAACAGGAAAAAGCTAAAAATTTCAGAATTGCACCGTGCAATGTGGAGATATTACTGTTTGTGCATTTACAATATTCATTGATTTTTGCCATTGAAAAACATGTTTTTCATATACCAGAAATGTTTGAAGCTACTGACTGAATGAAAGGAGCTGGCATCTCACTCTCTTTGAATCTTCTTTATCATGCTAGGATTAGCAGGAAAAAGCAAAAAATTTCAGAATTGCACCTTGCAATGTGGAGATATTACTGTTTGTGCATTTACAATATTCATTGATTTTTGCCATTGAAAAACATGTTTTTTATATACCAGAAATGTTTGAAGCTACTGACTGAATGAAAGGAGCTGGCATCTCACTCTCTTTGAATCTTCTTTATCATGCTAGGATTAACAGGAAAAAGCAAAAAATTTCAAAATTGCACCTTGCAATGTGGAGATATTACTGTTTGTGCATTTACAATATTCATTGATTTTTGCCATTGAAAAACATGTTTTTCATATACCAGAAATGTTTGAAGCTACTGACTGAATGAAAGGAGCTGGCATCTCACTCTCTTTGAATCTTCTTTATCATGCTAGGATTAGCAGGAAAAAGCAAAAAAATTCAGAATTGCACCTTGCAATGTGGAGATATTACTGTTTGTGCATTTACAATATTCATTGATTTTTGCCATTGAAAAACATGTTTTTCATATACCAGAAATGTTTGAAGCTACTGACTGAATGAAAGGAGCTGGCATCTCACTCTCTTTGAATCTTCTTTATCATGCTAGGATTAACAGGAAAAAGCTAAAAATTTCAGAATTGCACCGTGCAATGTGGAGATATTACTGTTTGTGCATTTACAATATTCATTGATTTTTGCCATTGAAAAACATGTTTTTCATATACCAGAAATGTTTGAAGCTACTGACTGAATGAAAGGAGCTGGCATCTCACTCTCTTTGAATCTTCTTTATCATGCTAGGATTAGCAGGAAAAAGCAAAAAATTTCAGAATTGCACCTTGCAATGTGGAGATATTACTGTTTGTGCATTTACAATATTCATTGATTTTTGCCATTGAAAAACATGTTTTTCATATACCAGAAATGTTTGAAGCTACTGACTGAATGAAAGGAGCTGGCATCTCACTCTCTTTGAATCTTCTTTATCATGCTAGGATTAACAGGAAAAAGCAAAAAATTTCAGAATTGCACCTTGCAATGTGGAGATATTACTGTTTGTGCATTTACAATATTCATTGATTTTTGCCATTGAAAAACATGTTTTTCATATACCAGAAATGTTTGAAGCTACTGACTGAATGAAAGGAGCTGGCATCTCACTCTCTTTGAATCTTTTTTATCATGCTAGGATTAACAGGAAAAAGCTAAAAATTTCAGAATTGCACCGTGCAATGTGGAGATATTACTGTTTGTGCATTTACAATATTCATTGATTTTTGCCATTGAAAAACATGTTTTTCATATACCAGAAATGTTTGAAGCTACTGACTGAATGAAAGGAGCTGGCATCTCACTCTCTTTGAATCTTCTTTATCATGCTAGGATTAGCAGGAAAAAGCAAAAAATTTCAGAATTGCACCTTGCAATGTGGAGCTATTACTGTTTGTGCATTTACAATATTCATTGATTTTTGCCATTGAAAAACATGTTTTTCATATACCAGAAATGTTTGAAGCTACTGACTGAATGAAAGGAGCTGGCATCTCACTCTCTTTGAATCTTCTTTATCATGCTAGGATTAACAGGAAAAAGCTAAAAATTTCAGAATTGCACCGTGCAATGTGGAGATATTACTGTTTGTGCATTTACAATATTCATTGATTTTTGCCATTGAAAAACATGTTTTTCATATACCAGAAATGTTTGAAGCTACTGACTGAATGAAAGGAGCTGGCATCTCACTCTCTTTGAATCTTCTTTATCATGCTAGGATTAGCAGGAAAAAGCAAAAAATTTCAGAATTGCACCTTGCAATGTGGAGATATTACTGTTTGTGCATTTACAATATTCATTGATTTTTGCCATTGAAAAACATGTTTTTCATATACCAGAAATGTTTGAAGCTACTGACTGAATGAAAGGAGCTGGCATCTCACTCTCTTTGAATCTTCTTTATCATGCTAGGATTAACAGGAAAAAGCAAAGAATTTCAGAATTGCACCTTGCAATGTGGAGATATTACTGTTTGTGCATTTACAATATTCATTGATTTTTGCCATTGAAAAACATGTTTTTCATATACCAGAAATGTTTGAAGCTACTGACTGAATGAAAGGAGCTGGCATCTCACTCTCTTTGAATCTTCTTTATCATGCTAGGATTAACAGGAAAAAGCTAAAAATTTCAGAATTGCACCGTGCAATGTGGAGATATTACTGTTTGTGCATTTACAATATTCATTGATTTTTGCCATTGAAAAACATGTTTTTCATATACCAGAAATGTTTGAAGCTACTGACTGAATGAAAGGAGCTGGCATCTCACTCTCTTTGAATCTTCTTTATCATGCTAGGATTAGCAGGAAAAAGCAAAAAATTTCAGAATTGCACCTTGCAATGTGGAGATATTACTGTTTGTGCATTTACAATATTCATTGATTTTTGCCATTGAAAAACATGTTTTTCATATACCAGAAATGTTTGAAGCTACTGACTGAATGAAAGGAGCTGGCATCTCACTCTCTTTGAATCTTCTTTATCATGCTAGGATTAACAGGAAAAAGCTAAAAATTTCAGAATTGCACCGTGCAATGTGGAGATATTACTGTTTGTGCATTTACAATATTCATTGATTTTTGCCATTGAAAAACATGTTTTTCATATACCAGAAATGTTTGAAGCTACTGACTGAATGAAAGGAGCTGGCATCTCACTCTCTTTGAATCTTCTTTATCATGCTAAGAGGAGCAGGAAAAAGCAAAAAATTTCAGAATTGCACCTTGCAATGTGGAGAAATTACTGTTTGTGCATTTACAATATTCATTGATTTTTACCATTGAAAAACGTCCAGAAATGATTGAAGCTACTGACTGCATGAAAGTAGCTGGCATCTCACTCTCTTTGAATCTTCTTTATCATGCTAAGAGGAGCAGGAAAAAGCAAAAAATTTCAGACTTGCACCTTGCAATGCGGAGAAATTACTGTTTGTGCATTTACAATATTCATTGATTTTTGCCATTGAAAAACATCATGTTATTCATATACCAGAAATGTTTGAAGCTACTGACTGAATGAAAGGAGCTGGCATCTCACTCTCTTTGAATCTTCTTTATCATGCTAAGAGGAGCAGGAAAAAGCAAAAAATTTCAGAATTGCACCTTGCAATGCGGAGAAATTACTGTTTGTGCATTTACAATATTCATTGATTTTTGCCATTGAAAAACATCGTTATTCATATACCAGAAATGTTTGAAGCTACTGACTGAATGAAAGGAGCTGGCATCTCACTCTCTTTGAATCTTCTTTATCATGCTAAGAGGAGCAGGAAAAAGCAAAAAATTTCAGAATTGCACCTTGCAATGCGGAGAAATTACTGTTTGTGCTTTTACAATATTCATTGATTTTTGCCATTGAAAAACGTCCAGAAATGATTGAAGCTACTGACTGAATGAAAGGAGCTGGCATCTCACTCTCTTTGAATCTTCTTTATCATGCTAAGAGGAGCAGGAAAAATCAAAAAATTTCAGAATTGCACCTTGCAATGCGGAGAAATTACTGTTTGTGCATTTACAATATTCATTGATTTTTGCCATTGAAAAACATGTTATTCATATACCAGAAATGTTTGAAGCTACTGACTGAATGAAAGGAGCTGGCACCTCACTCTCTTTGAATCTTCTTTATCATGCTAAGAGGAGCGGGAAAAAGCAAAAAATTTCAGAATTGCACCTTGCAATGCGGAGAAATTACTGTTTGTGCATTTACAATATTCATTGATTTTTGCCATTGAAAAACGTCCAGAAATGATTGAAGCTACTGACTGAATGAAAGGAGCTGGCATCTCACTCTCTTTGAATCTTCTTTATCATGCTAAGAGGAGCAGGAAAAAGCAAAAAATTTCAGAATTGCACCTTGCAATGCGGAGAAATTACTGTTTGTGCATTTACAATATTCATTGATTTTTGCCATTGAAAAACGTCCAGAAATGATTGAAGCTACTGACTGAATGAAAGGAGCTGGCATCTCACTCTCTTTGAATCTTCTTTATCATGCTAAGAGGAGCAGGAAAAAGCAAAAAATTTCAGAATTGCACCTTGCAATGCGGAGAAATTACAGTTTGTGCATTTACAATATTCATTGATTTTTGCCATTGAAAAACATCCAGAAATGATTGAAGCTACTGACTGAATGAAAGGAGCTGGCATCTCACTCTCTTTGAATCTTCTTTATCATGCTAAGAGGAGCAGGAAAAAGCAAAAAATTTCAGAATTGCACCTTGCAATGCGGAGAAATTACTGTTTGTGCATTTACAATATTCATTGATTTTTGCCATTGAAAAACATCGTTATTCATATACCAGAAATGTTTGAAGCTACTGACTGAATGAAAGGAGCTGGCATCTCACTCTCTTTGAATCTTCGTTATCATGCTAAGAGGAGCAGGAAAAAGCAAAAAATTTCAGAATTGCACCTTGCAATGTGGAGAAATTACTGTTTGTGCATTTACAATATTCATTGATTTTTACCATTGAAAAACGTCCAGAAATGATTGAAGCTACTGACTGAATGAAAGTAGCTGGCATCTCACTCTCTTTGAATCTTCTTTATCATGCTAAGAGGAGCAGGAAAAAGCAAAAAATTTCAGACTTGCACCTTGCAATGCGGAGAAATTACTGTTTGTGCATTTACAATATTCATTGATTTTTGCCATTGAAAAACGTCCAGAAATGATTGAAGGTACTGACTGAATGAAAGGAGCTGGCATCTCACTCTCTTTGAATCTTCTTTATCATGCTAAGAGGAGCAGGAAAAAGCAAAAAATTTCAGAATTGCACCTTGCAATGCGGAGAAATTACTGTTTGTGCATTTACAATATTCATTGATTTTTGCCACTGAAAAACGTCCAGAAATGATTGAAGCTACTGACTGAATGAAAGGAGCTGGCATCTCACTCTCTTTGAATCTTCTTTATCATGCTAAGAGGAGCAGGAAAAAGCAAAAAATTTCAGAATTGCACCTTGCAATGCGGAGAAATTACAGTTTGTGCATTTACAATATTCATTGATTTTTGCCATTGAAAAACATCCAGAAATGATTGAAGCTACTGACTGAATGAAAGGAGCTGGCATCTCACTCTCTTTGAATCTTCTTTATCATGCTAAGAGGAGCAGGAAAAAGCAAAAAATTTCAGAATTGCACCTTGCAATGCGGAGAAATTACTGTTTGTGCATTTACAATATTCATTGATTTTTGCCATTGAAAAACATCATGTTATTCATATACCAGAAATGTTTGAAGCTACTGACTGAATGAAAGGAGCTGGCATCTCACTCTCTTTGAATCTTCTTTATCATGCTAAGAGGAGCAGGAAAAAGCAAAAAATTTCAGAATTGCACCTTGCAATGTGGAGAAATTACTGTTTGTGCATTTACAATATTCATTGATTTTTACCATTGAAAAACGTCCAGAAATGATTGAAGCTACTGACTGAATGAAAGTAGCTGGCATCTCACTCTCTTTGAATCTTCTTTATCATGCTAAGAGGAGCAGGAAAAAGCAAAAAATTTCAGACTTGCACCTTGCAATGCGGAGAAATTACTGTTTGTGCATTTACAATATTCATTGATTTTTGCCATTGAAAAACATCATGTTATTCATATACCAGAAATGTTTGAAGCTACTGACTGAATGAAAGGAGCTGGCATCTCACTCTCTTTGAATCTTCTTTATCATGCTAAGAGGAGCAGGAAAAAGCAAAAAATTTCAGAATTGCACCTTGCAATGCGGAGAAATTACTGTTTGTGCATTTACAATATTCATTGATTTTTGCCATTGAAAAACATCATGTTATTCATATACCAGAAATGTTTGAAGCTACTGACTGAATGAAAGGAGCTGGCATCTCACTCTCTTTGAATCTTCTTTATCATGCTAAGAGGAGCAGGAAAAAGCAAAAAATTTCAGAATTGCACCTTGCAATGCGGAGAAATTACTGTTTGTGCATTTACAATATTCATTGATTTTTGCCATTGAAAAACGTCCAGAAATGATTGAAGCTACTGACTGAATGAAAGGAGCTGGCATCTCACTCTCTTTGAATCTTCTTTATCATGCTAAGAGGAGCAGGAAAAATCAAAAAATTTCAGAATTGCACCTTGCAATGCGGAGAAATTGCTGTTTGTGCATTTACAATATTCATTGATTTTTGCCATTGAAAAACATGTTATTCATATACCAGAAATGTTTGAAGCTACTGACTGAATGAAAGGAGCTGGCACCTCACTCTCTTTCAATCTTCTTTATCATGCTAAGAGGAGCGGGAAAAAGCAAAAAATTTCAGAATTGCACCTTGCAATGCGGAGAAATTACTGTTTGTGCATTTACAATATTCATTGATTTTTGCCATTGAAAAACGTCCAGAAATGATTGAAGGTACTGACTAAATGAAAGGAGCTGTCATCTCACTCTCTTTGAATCTTCTTTATCATGCTAAGAGGAGCAGGAAAAAGCAAAAAATTTCAGAATTGCACCTTGCAATGCGGAGAAATTACTGTTTGTGCATTTACAATATTCATTGATTTTTGCCATTGAAAAACATCATGTTATTCATATACCAGAAATGTTTGAAGCTACTGACTGAATGAAAGGAGCTGGCATCTCACTCTCTTTGAATCTTCTTTATCATGCTAAGAGGAGCAGGAAAAAGCAAAAAATTTCAGAATTGCACCTTGCAATGTGGAGAAATTACTGTTTGTGCATTTACAATATTCATTGATTTTTACCATTGAAAAACGTCCAGAAATGATTGAAGCTACTGACTGAATGAAAGTAGCTGGCATCTCACTCTCTTTGAATCTTCTTTATCATGCTAAGAGGAGCAGGAAAAAGCAAAAAATTTCAGACTTGCACCTTGCAATGCGGAGAAATTACTGTTTGTGCATTTACAATATTCATTGATTTTTGCCATTGAAAAACATCATGTTATTCATATACCAGAAATGTTTGAAGCTACTGACTGAATGAAAGGAGCTGGCATCTCACTCTCTTTGAATCTTCTTTATCATGCTAAGAGGAGCAGGAAAAAGCAAAAAATTTCAGAATTGCACCTTGCAATGCGGAGAAATTACTGTTTGTGCATTTACAATATTCATTGATTTTTGCCATTGAAAAACATCATGTTATTCATATACCAGAAATGTTTGAAGCTACTGACTGAATGAAAGGAGCTGGCATCTCACTCTCTTTGAATCTTCTTTATCATGCTAAGAGGAGCAGGAAAAAGCAAAAAATTTCAGAATTGCACCTTGCAATACGGAGAAATTACAGTTTGTGCATTTACAATATTCATTGATTTTTGCCATTGAAAAACATCCAGAAATGATTGAAGCTACTGACTGAATGAAAGGAGCTGGCATCTCACTCTCTTTGAATCTTCTTTATCATGCTAAGAGGAGCAGGAAAAAGCAAAAAATTTCAGACTTGCACCTTGCAATGCGGAGAAATTACTGTTTGTGCATTTACAATATTCATTGATTTTTGCCATTGAAAAACATCATGTTATTCATATACCAGAAATGTTTGAAGCTACTGACTGAATGAAAGGAGCTGGCATCTCACTCTCTTTGAATCTTCTTTATCATGCTAAGAGGAGCAGGAAAAAGCAAAAAATTTCAGAATTGCACCTTGCAATGCGGAGAAATTACTGTTTGTGCATTTACAATATTCATTGATTTTTGCCATTGAAAAACGTCCAGAAATGATTGAAGCTACTGACTGAATGAAAGGAGCTGGCATCTCACTCTCTTTGAATCTTCTTTATCATGCTAAGAGGAGCAGGAAAAAGCAAAAAATTTCAGAATTGCACCTTGCAATGCGGAGAAATTACTGTTTGTGCATTTACAATATTCATTGATTTTTGCCATTGAAAAACATCATGTTATTCATATACCAGAAATGTTTGAAGCTACTGACTGAATGAAAGGAGCTGACATCTCACTCTCTTTGAATCTTCTTTATCATGCTAAGAGGAGCAGGAAAAAGCAAAAAATTTCAGAATTGCACCTTGCAATGCGGAGAAATTACTGTTTGTGCATTTACAATATTCATTGATTTTTGCCATTGAAAAACGTCCAGAAATGATTGAAGCTACTGACTGAATGAAAGGAGCTGGCATCTCACTCTCTTTGAATCTTCTTTATCATGCTAAGAGGAGCAGGAAAAAGCAAAAAATTTCAGAATTGCACCTTGCAATGCGGAGAAATTACTGTTTGTGCATTTACAATATTCATTGATTTTTGCCATTGAAAAACATCATGTTATTCATATACCAGAAATGTTTGAAGCTACTGACTGAATGAAAGGAGCTGGCATCTCACTCTCTTTGAATCTTCTTTATCATGCTAAGAGGAGCAGGAAAAAGCAAAAAATTTCAGAATTGCACCTTGCAATGTGGAGAAATTACTGTTTGTGCATTTACAATATTCATTGATTTTTGCCATTGAAAAACATCATGTTATTCATATACCAGAAATGTTTGAAGCTACTGACTGAATGAAAGGAGCTGGCATCTCACTCTCTTTGAATCTTCTTTATCATGCTAAGAGGAGCAGGAAAAAGCAAAAAATTTCAGAATTGCACCTTGCAATGTGGAGAAATTACTGTTTGTGCATTTACAATATTCATTGATTTTTGCCATTGAAAAACGTCCAGAAATGATTGAAGCTACTGACTGAATGAAAGGAGCTGGCATCTCACTCTCTTTGAATCTTCTTTATCATGCTAAGAGGAGCAGGAAAAAGCAAAAAATTTCAGAATTGCACCTTGCAATACGGAGAAATTACAGTTTGTGCATTTACAATATTCATTGATTTTTGCCATTGAAAAACATCCAGAAATGATTGAAGCTACTGACTGAATGAAAGGAGCTGGCATCTCACTCTCTTTGAATCTTCTTTATCATGCTAAGAGGAGCAGGAAAAAGCAAAAAATTTCAGACTTGCACCTTGCAATGCGGAGAAATTACTGTTTGTGCATTTACAATATTCATTGATTTTTGCCATTGAAAAACATCATGTTATTCATATACCAGAAATGTTTGAAGTTACTGACTGAATGAAAGGAGCTGGCATCTCACTCTCTTTGAATCTTCTTTATCATGCTAAGAGGAGCAGGAAAAAGCAAAAAATTTCAGAATTGCACCTTGCAATGCGGAGAAATTACTGTTTGTGCATTTACAATATTCATTGATTTTTGCCATTGAAAAACGTCCAGAAATGATTGAAGCTACTGACTGAATGAAAGGAGCTGGCATCTCACTCTCTTTGAATCTTCTTTATCATGCTAAGAGGAGCAGGAAAAAGCAAAAAATTTCAGAATTGCACCTTGCAATGCGGAGAAATTACTGTTTGTGCATTTACAATATTCATTGATTTTTGCCATTGAAAAACATCATGTTATTCATATACCAGAAATGTTTGAAGCTACTGACTGAATGAAAGGAGCTGACATCTCACTCTCTTTGAATCTTCTTTATCATGCTAAGAGGAGCAGGAAAAAGCAAAAAATTTCAGAATTGCACCTTGCAATGCGGAGAAATTACTGTTTGTGCATTTACAATATTCATTGATTTTTGCCATTGAAAAACGTCCAGAAATGATTGAAGCTACTGACTGAATGAAAGGAGCTGGCATCTCACTCTCTTTGAATCTTCTTTATCATGCTAAGAGGAGCAGGAAAAAGCAAAAAATTTCAGAATTGCACCTTGCAATGCGGAGAAATTACTGTTTGTGCATTTACAATATTCATTGATTTTTGCCATTGAAAAACATCATGTTATTCATATACCAGAAATGTTTGAAGCTACTGACTGAATGAAAGGAGCTGGCATCTCACTCTCTTTGAATCTTCTTTATCATGCTAAGAGGAGCAGGAAAAAGCAAAAAATTTCAGAATTGCACCTTGCAATGTGGAGAAATTACTGTTTGTGCATTTACAATATTCATTGATTTTTGCCATTGAAAAACATCATGTTATTCATATACCAGAAATGTTTGAAGCTACTGACTGAATGAAAGGAGCTGGCATCTCACTCTCTTTGAATCTTCTTTATCATGCTAAGAGGAGCAGGAAAAAGCAAAAAATTTCAGAATTGCACCTTGCAATGTGGAGAAATTACTGTTTGTGCATTTACAATATTCATTGATTTTTACCATTGAAAAACGTCCAGAAATGATTGAAGCTACTGACTGAATGAAAGTAGCTGGCATCTCACTCTCTTTGAATCTTCTTTATCATGCTAAGAGGAGCAGGAAAAAGCAAAAAATTTCAGACTTGCACCTTGCAATGCGGAGAAATTACTGTTTGTGCATTTACAATATTCATTGATTTTTGCCATTGAAAAACATCATGTTATTCATATACCAGAAATGTTTGAAGCTACTGACTGAATGAAAGGAGCTGGCATCTCACTCTCTTTGAATCTTCTTTATCATGCTAAGAGGAGCAGGAAAAAGCAAAAAATTTCAGAATTGCACCTTGCAATGTGGAGAAATTACTGTTTGTGCATTTACAATATTCATTGATTTTTACCATTGAAAAACGTCCAGAAATGATTGAAGCTACTGACTGAATGAAAGTAGCTGGCATCTCACTCTCTTTGAATCTTCTTTATCATGCTAAGAGGAGCAGGAAAAAGCAAAAAATTTCAGACTTGCACCTTGCAATGCGGAGAAATTACTGTTTGTGCATTTACAATATTCATTGATTTTTGCCATTGAAAAACATCATGTTATTCATATACCAGAAATGTTTGAAGATACTGACTGAATCAAAGGAGCTGGCATCTCACTCTCTTTGAATCTTCTTTATCATGCTAAGAGGAGCAGGAAAAAGCAAAAAATTTCAGAATTGCACCTTGCAATGCGGAGAAATTACTGTTTGTGCATTTACAATATTCATTGATTTTTGCCATTGAAAAACATCATGTTATTCATATACCAGAAATGTTTGAAGCTACTGACTGAATGAAAGGAGCTGGCATCTCACTCTCTTTGAATCTTCTTTATCATGCTAAGAGGAGCAGGAAAAAGCAAAAAATTTTAGAATTGCACATTGCAATGTCGAGAAATTACTGTTTGTGCATTTACAATATTCATTGATTTTTACCATTGAAAAACGTCCAGAAATGATTGAAGCTACTGACTGAATGAAAGTAGCTGGCATCTCACTCTCTTTGAATCTTCTTTATCATGCTAAGAGGAGCAGGAAAAAGCAAAAAATTTCAGACTTGCACCTTGCAATGCGGAGAAATTACTGTTTGTGCATTTACAATATTCATTGATTTTTGCCATTGAAAAACATCATGTTATTCATATTCCAGAAATGTTTGAAGCTACTGACTGAATGAAAGGAGCTGGCATCTCACTCTCTTTGAATCTTCTTTATCATGCTAAGAGGAGCAGGAAAAAGCAAAAAATTTCAGAATTGCACCTTGCAATGCGGAGAAATTACTGTTTGTGCATTTACAATATTCATTGATTTTTGCCATTGAAAAACGTCCAGAAATGATTGAAGCTACTGACTGAATGAAAGGAGCTGGCATCTCACTCTCTTTGAATCTTCTTTATCATGCTAAGAGGAGCAGGAAAAAGCAAAAAATTTCAGAATTGCACCTTGCAATGCGGAGAAATTACTGTTTGTGCATTTACAATATTCATTGATTTTTGCCATTGAAAAACATCATGTTATTCATATACCAGAAATGTTTGAAGCTACTGACTGAATGAAAGGAGCTGACATCTCACTCTCTTTGAATCTTCTTTATCATGCTAAGAGGAGCAGGAAAAAGCAAAAAATTTCAGAATTGCACCTTGCAATGCGGAGAAATTACTGTTTGTGCATTTACAATATTCATTGATTTTTGCCATTGAAAAACGTCCAGAAATGATTGAAGCTACTGACTGAATGAAAGGAGCTGGCATCTCACTCTCTTTGAATCTTCTTTATCATGCTAAGAGGAGCAGGAAAAAGCAAAAAATTTCAGAATTGCACCTTGCAATGCGGAGAAATTACTGTTTGTGCATTTACAATATTCATTGATTTTTGCCATTGAAAAACATCATGTTATTCATATACCAGAAATGTTTGAAGCTACTGACTGAATGAAAGGAGCTGGCATCTCACTCTCTTTGAATCTTCTTTATCATGCTAAGAGGAGCAGGAAAAAGCAAAAAATTTCAGAATTGCACCTTGCAATGTGGAGAAATTACTGTTTGTGCATTTACAATATTCATTGATTTTTGCCATTGAAAAACATCATGTTATTCATATACCAGAAATGTTTGAAGCTACTGACTGAATGAAAGGAGCTGGCATCTCACTCTCTTTGAATCTTCTTTATCATGCTAAGAGGAGCAGGAAAAAGCAAAAAATTTCAGAATTGCACGTTGCAATGTGGAGAAATTACTGTTTGTGCATTTACAATATTCATTGATTTTTACCATTGAAAAACGTCCAGAAATGATTGAAGCTACTGACTGAATGAAAGTAGCTGGCATCTCACTCTCTTTGAATCTTCTTTATCATGCTAAGAGGAGCAGGAAAAAGCAAAAAAATTTCAGACTTGCACCTTGCAATGCGGAGAAATTACTGTTTGTGCATTTACAATATTCATTGATTTTTGCCATTGAAAAACATCATGTTATTCATATACCAGAAATGTTTGAAGCTACTGACTGAATGAAAGGAGCTGGCATCTCACTCTCTTTTAATCTTCTTTATCATGCTAAGAGGAGCAGGAAAAAGCAAAAAATTTCAGAATTGCACCTTGCAATGCGGAGAAATTACTGTTTGTGCATTTACAATATTCATTGATTTTTGCCATTGAAAAACATCCAGAAATGATTGAAGCTACTGACTGAATGAAAGGAGCTGGCATCTCACTCTCTTTGAATCTTCTTTATCATGCTAAGAGGAGCAGGAAAAAGCAAAAAATTTCAGACTTGCACCTTGCAATGCGGAGAAATTACTGTTTGTGCATTTACAATATTCATTGATTTTTGCCATTGAAAAACATCATGTTATTCATATACCAGAAATGTTTGAAGCTACTGACTGAATGAAAGGAGCTGGCATCTCACTCTCTTTGAATCTTCTTTATCATGCTAAGAGGAGCAGGAAAAAGCAAAAAATTTCAGAATTGCACCTTGCAATGTGGAGAAATTACTGTTTGTGCATTTACAATATTCATTGATTTTTACCATTGAAAAACGTCCAGAAATGATTGAAGCTACTGACTGAATGAAAGTAGCTGGCATCTCACTCTCTTTGAATCTTCTTTATCATGCTAAGAGGAGCAGGAAAAAGCAAAAAATTTCAGACTTGCACCTTGCAATGCGGAGAAATTACTGTTTGTGCATTTACAATATTCATTGATTTTTGCCATTGAAAAACATCATGTTATTCATATACCAGAAATGTTTGAAGATACTGACTGAATCAAAGGAGCTGGCATCTCACTCTCTTTGAATCTTCTTTATCATGCTAAGAGGAGCAGGAAAAAGCAAAAAATTTCAGAATTGCACCTTGCAATGCGGAGAAATTACTGTTTGTGCATTTACAATATTCATTGATTTTTGCCATTGAAAAACATCATGTTATTCATATACCAGAAATGTTTGAAGCTACTGACTGAATGAAAGGAGCTGGCATCTCACTCTCTTTGAATCTTCTTTATCATGCTAAGAGGAGCAGGAAAAAGCAAAAAATTTTAGAATTGCACATTGCAATGTCGAGAAATTACTGTTTGTGCATTTACAATATTCATTGATTTTTACCATTGAAAAACGTCCAGAAATGATTGAAGCTACTGACTGAATGAAAGTAGCTGGCATCTCACTCTCTTTGAATCTTCTTTATCATGCTAAGAGGAGCAGGAAAAAGCAAAAAATTTCAGACTTGCACCTTGCAATGCGGAGAAATTACTGTTTGTGCATTTACAATATTCATTGATTTTTGCCATTGAAAAACATCATGTTATTCATATTCCAGAAATGTTTGAAGCTACTGACTGAATGAAAGGAGCTGGCATCTCACTCTCTTTGAATCTTCTTTATCATGCTAAGAGGAGCAGGAAAAAGCAAAAAATTTCAGAATTGCACCTTGCAATGCGGAGAAATTACTGTTTGTGCATTTACAATATTCATTGATTTTTGCCATTGAAAAACGTCCAGAAATGATTGAAGCTACTGACTGAATGAAAGGAGCTGGCATCTCACTCTCTTTGAATCTTCTTTATCATGCTAAGAGGAGCAGGAAAAAGCAAAAAATTTCAGAATTGCACCTTGCAATGCGGAGAAATTACTGTTTGTGCATTTACAATATTCATTGATTTTTGCCATTGAAAAACATCATGTTATTCATATACCAGAAATGTTTGAAGCTACTGACTGAATGAAAGGAGCTGACATCTCACTCTCTTTGAATCTTCTTTATCATGCTAAGAGGAGCAGGAAAAAGCAAAAAATTTCAGAATTGCACCTTGCAATGCGGAGAAATTACTGTTTGTGCATTTACAATATTCATTGATTTTTGCCATTGAAAAACGTCCAGAAATGATTGAAGCTACTGACTGAATGAAAGGAGCTGGCATCTCACTCTCTTTGAATCTTCTTTATCATGCTAAGAGGAGCAGGAAAAAGCAAAAAATTTCAGAATTGCACCTTGCAATGCGGAGAAATTACTGTTTGTGCATTTACAATATTCATTGATTTTTGCCATTGAAAAACATCATGTTATTCATATACCAGAAATGTTTGAAGCTACTGACTGAATGAAAGGAGCTGGCATCTCACTCTCTTTGAATCTTCTTTATCATGCTAAGAGGAGCAGGAAAAAGCAAAAAATTTCAGAATTGCACCTTGCAATGTGGAGAAATTACTGTTTGTGCATTTACAATATTCATTGATTTTTGCCATTGAAAAACATCATGTTATTCATATACCAGAAATGTTTGAAGCTACTGACTGAATGAAAGGAGCTGGCATCTCACTCTCTTTGAATCTTCTTTATCATGCTAAGAGGAGCAGGAAAAAGCAAAAAATTTCAGAATTGCACGTTGCAATGTGGAGAAATTACTGTTTGTGCATTTACAATATTCATTGATTTTTACCATTGAAAAACGTCCAGAAATGATTGAAGCTACTGACTGAATGAAAGTAGCTGGCATCTCACTCTCTTTGAATCTTCTTTATCATGCTAAGAGGAGCAGGAAAAAGCAAAAAAATTTCAGACTTGCACCTTGCAATGCGGAGAAATTACTGTTTGTGCATTTACAATATTCATTGATTTTTGCCATTGAAAAACATCATGTTATTCATATACCAGAAATGTTTGAAGCTACTGACTGAATGAAAGGAGCTGGCATCTCACTCTCTTTTAATCTTCTTTATCATGCTAAGAGGAGCAGGAAAAAGCAAAAAATTTCAGAATTGCACCTTGCAATGCGGAGAAATTACTGTTTGTGCATTTACAATATTCATTGATTTTTGCCATTGAAAAACATCCAGAAATGATTGAAGCTACTGACTGAATGAAAGGAGCTGGCATCTCACTCTCTTTGAATCTTCTTTATCATGCTAAGAGGAGCAGGAAAAAGCAAAAAATTTCAGAATTGCACCTTGCAATGCGGAGAAATTACTGTTTGTGCATTTACAATATTCATTGATTTTTGCCATTGAAAAACATCCAGAAATGATTGAAGCTACTGACTGAATGAAAGCTGGCATCTCACTCTTTTTGAATCTTCTTTATCATGCTAAGAGGAGCAGGAAAAAGCAAAAAATTTCAGAATTGCACCTTGCAATGCGGAGAAATTACTGTTTGTGCATTTACAATATTCATTGATTTTTGCCATTGAAAAACATCATGTTATTCATATACCAGAAATGTTTGAAGCTACTGACTGAATGAAAGGAGCTGGCATCTCACTCTCTTTGAATCTTCTTTATCATGCTAAGAGGAGCAGGAAAAAGCAAAAAATTTCAGAATTGCACCTTGCAATGCGGAGAAATTACTGTTTGTGCATTTACAATATTCATTGATTTTTGCCATTGAAAAACATCATGTTATTCATATACCAGAAATGTTTGAAGCTACTGACTGAATGAAAGGAGCTGGCATCTCACTCTCTTTGAATCTTCTTTATCATGCTAAGAGGAGCAGGAAAAAGCAAAAAATTTCAGAATTGCACCTTGCAATGTGGAGAAATTACTGTTTGTGCATTTACAATATTCATTGATTTTTACCATTGAAAAACGTCCAGAAATGATTGAAGCTACTGACTGCATGAAAGTAACTGGCATCTCACTCTCTTTGAATCTTCTTTATCATGCTAAGAGGAGCAGGAAAAAGCAAAAAATTTCAGACTTGCACCTTGCAATGCGGAGAAATTACTGTTTGTGCATTTACAATATTCATTGATTTTTGCCATTGAAAAACATCATGTTATTCATATACCAGAAATGTTTGAAGCTACTGACTGAATGAAAGGAGCTGGCATCTCACTCTCTTTGAATCTTCTTTATCATGCTAAGAGGAGCAGGAAAAAGCAAAAAATTTCAGAATTGCACCTTGCAATGCGGAGAAATTACTGTTTGTGCATTTACAATATTCATTGATTTTTGCCATTGAAAAACGTCCAGAAATGATTGAAGCTACTGACTGAATGAAAGGAGCTGGCATCTCACTCTCTTTGAATCTTCTTTATCATGCTAAGAGGAGCAGGAAAAAGCAAAAAATTTCAGACTTGCACCTTGCAATGCGGAGAAATTACTGTTTGTGCATTTACAATATTCATTGATTTTTGCCATTGAAAAACATGTTTTTCATATACCAGAAATGTTTGAAGCTACTGACTGAATGAAAGGAGCTGGCATCTCACTCTCTTTGAATCTTCTTTATCATGCTAGGATTAACAGGAAAAAGCAAAAAATTTCAGAATTGCACCTTGCAATGTGGAGATATTACTGTTTGTGCATTTACAATATTCATTGATTTTTGCCATTGAAAAACATGTTTTTCATATACCAGAAATGTTTGAAGCTACTGACTGAATGAAAGGAGCTGGCATCTCACTCTCTTTGAATCTTCTTTATCATGCTAGGATTAACAGGAAAAAGCTAAAAATTTCAGAATTGCACCGTGCAATGTGGAGATATTACTGTTTGTGCATTTACAATATTCATTGATTTTTGCCATTGAAAAACATGTTTTTCATATACCAGAAATGTTTGAAGCTACTGACTGAATGAAAGGAGCTGGCATCTCACTCTCTTTGAATCTTCTTTATCATGCTAGGATTAGCAGGAAAAAGCAAAAAATTTCAGAATTGCACCTTGCAATGTGGAGATATTACTGTTTGTGCATTTACAATATTCATTGATTTTTGCCATTGAAAAACATGTTTTTCATATACCAGAAATGTTTGAAGCTACTGACTGAATGAAAGGAGCTGGCATCTCACTCTCTTTGAATCTTCTTTATCATGCTAGGATTAACAGGAAAAAGCAAAAAATTTCAGAATTGCACCTTGCAATGTGGAGATATTACTGTTTGTGCATTTACAATATTCATTGATTTTTGCCATTGAAAAACATGTTTTTCATATACCAGAAATGTTTGAAGCTACTGACTGAATGAAAGGAGCTGGCATCTCACTCTCTTTGAATCTTCTTTATCATGCTAGGATTAACAGGAAAAAGCTAAAAATTTCAGAATTGCACCGTGCAATGTGGAGATATTACTGTTTGTGCATTTACAATATTCATTGATTTTTGCCATTGAAAAACATGTTTTTCATATACCAGAAATGTTTGAAGCTACTGACTGAATGAAAGGAGCTGGCATCTCACTCTCTTTGAATCTTCTTTATCATGCTAGGATTAGCAGGAAAAAGCAAAAAATTTCAGAATTGCACCTTGCAATGTGGAGATATTACTGTTTGTGCATTTACAATATTCATTGATTTTTGCCATTGAAAAACATGTTTTTCATATACCAGAAATGTTTGAAGCTACTGACTGAATGAAAGGAGCTGGCATCTCACTCTCTTTGAATCTTCTTTATCATGCTAGGATTAACAGGAAAAAGCTAAAAATTTCAGAATTGCACCGTGCAATGTGGAGATATTACTGTTTGTGCATTTACAATATTCATTGATTTTTGCCATTGAAAAACATGTTTTTCATATACCAGAAATGTTTGAAGCTACTGACTGAATGAAAGGAGCTGGCATCTCACTCTCTTTGAATCTTCTTTATCATGCTAGGATTAGCAGGAAAAAGCAAAAAATTTCAGAATTGCACCTTGCAATGTGGAGATATTACTGTTTGTGCATTTACAATATTCATTGATTTTTGCCATTGAAAAACATGTTTTTTATATACCAGAAATGTTTGAAGCTACTGACTGAATGAAAGGAGCTGGCATCTCACTCTCTTTGAATCTTCTTTATCATGCTAGGATTAACAGGAAAAAGCAAAAAATTTCAGAATTGCACCTTGCAATGTGGAGATATTACTGTTTGTGCATTTACAATATTCATTGATTTTTGCCATTGAAAAACATGTTTTTCATATACCAGAAATGTTTGAAGCTACTGACTGAATGAAAGGAGCTGGCATCTCACTCTCTTTGAATCTTCTTTATCATGCTAGGATTAGCAGGAAAAAGCAAAAAAATTCAGAATTGCACCTTGCAATGTGGAGATATTACTGTTTGTGCATTTACAATATTCATTGATTTTTGCCATTGAAAAACATGTTTTTCATATACCAGAAATGTTTGAAGCTACTGACTGAATGAAAGGAGCTGGCATCTCACTCTCTTTGAATCTTCTTTATCATGCTAGGATTAACAGGAAAAAGCTAAAAATTTCAGAATTGCACCGTGCAATGTGGAGATATTACTGTTTGTGCATTTACAATATTCATTGATTTTTGCCATTGAAAAACATGTTTTTCATATACCAGAAATGTTTGAAGCTACTGACTGAATGAAAGGAGCTGGCATCTCACTGTCTTTGAATCTTCTTTATCATGCTAGGATTAGCAGGAAAAAGCAAAAAATTTCAGAATTGCACCTTGCAATGTGGAGATATTACTGTTTGTGCATTTACAATATTCATTGATTTTTGCCATTGAAAAACATGTTTTTCATATACCAGAAATGTTTGAAGCTACTGACTGAATGAAAGGAGCTGGCATCTCACTCTCTTTGAATCTTCTTTATCATGCTAGGATTAACAGGAAAAAGCAAAAAATTTCAGAATTGCACCTTGCAATGTGGAGATATTACTGTTTGTGCATTTACAATATTCATTGATTTTTGCCATTGAAAAACATGTTTTTCATATACCAGAAATGTTTGAAGCTACTGACTGAATGAAAGGAGCTGGCATCTCACTCTCTTTGAATCTTCTTTATCATGCTAGGATTAACAGGAAAAAGCTAAAAATTTCAGAATTGCACCGTGCAATGTGGAGATATTACTGTTTGTGCATTTACAATATTCATTGATTTTTGCCATTGAAAAACATGTTTTTCATATACCAGAAATGTTTGAAGCTACTGACTGAATGAAAGGAGCTGGCATCTCACTCTCTTTGAATCTTCTTTATCATGCTAGGATTAGCAGGAAAAAGCAAAAAATTTCAGAATTGCACCTTGCAATGTGGAGATATTACTGTTTGTGCATTTACAATATTCATTGATTTTTGCCATTGAAAAACATGTTTTTCATATACCAGAAATGTTTGAAGCTACTGACTGAATGAAAGGAGCTGGCATCTCACTCTCTTTGAATCTTCTTTATCATGCTAGGATTAACAGGAAAAAGCTAAAAATTTCAGAATTGCACCTTGCAATGTGGAGATATTACTGTTTGTGCATTTACAATATTCATTGATTTTTGCCATTGAAAAACATGTTTTTCATATACCAGAAATGTTTGAAGCTACTGACTGAATGAAAGGAGCTGGCATCTCACTCTCTTTGAATCTTCTTTATCATGCTAGGATTAGCAGGAAAAAGCAAAAAATTTCAGAATTGCACCTTGCAATGTGGAGATATTACTGTTTGTGCATTTACAATATTCATTGATTTTTGCCATTGAAAAACATGTTTTTCATATACCAGAAATGTTTGAAGCTACTGACTGAATGAAAGGAGCTGGCATCTCACTCTCTTTGAATCTTCTTTATCATGCTAGGATTAACAGGAAAAAGCAAAGAATTTCAGAATTGCACCTTGCAATGTGGAGATATTACTGTTTGTGCATTTACAATATTCATTGATTTTTGCCATTGAAAAACATGTTTTTCATATACCAGAAATGTTTGAAGCTACTGACTGAATGAAAGGAGCTGGCATCTCACTCTCTTTGAATCTTCTTTATCATGCTAGGATTAACAGGAAAAAGCTAAAAATTTCAGAATTGCACCGTGCAATGTGGAGATATTACTGTTTGTGCATTTACAATATTCATTGATTTTTGCCATTGAAAAACATGTTTTTCATATACCAGAAATGTTTGAAGCTACTGACTGAATGAAAGGAGCTGGCATCTCACTCTCTTTGAATCTTCTTTATCATGCTAGGATTAGCAGGAAAAAGCAAAAAATTTCAGAATTGCACCTTGCAATGTGGAGAAATTACTGTTTGTGCATTTACAATATTCATTGATTTTTACCATTGAAAAACGTCCAGAAATGATTGAAGCTACTGACTGAATGAAAGTAGCTGGCATCTCACTCTCTTTGAATCTTCTTTATCATGCTAAGAGGAGCAGGAAAAAGCAAAAAATTTCAGACTTGCACCTTGCAATGCGGAGAAATTACTGTTTGTGCATTTACAATATTCATTGATTTTTGCCATTGAAAAACATCATGTTATTCATATACCAGAAATGTTTGAAGCTACTGACTGAATGAAAGGAGCTGGCATCTCACTCTCTTTGAATCTTCTTTATCATGCTAAGAGGAGCAGGAAAAAGCAAAAAATTTCAGAATTGCACCTTGCAATGCGGAGAAATTACTGTTTGTGCATTTACAATATTCATTGATTTTTGCCATTGAAAAACATCATGTTATTCATATACCAGAAATGTTTGAAGCTACTGACTGAATGAAAGGAGCTGGCATCTCACTCTCTTTGAATCTTCTTTATCATGCTAAGAGGAGCAGGAAAAAGCAAAAAATTTCAGAATTGCACCTTGCAATGCGGAGAAATTACTGTTTGTGCATTTACAATATTCATTGATTTTTGCCATTGAAAAACGTCCAGAAATGATTGAAGCTACTGACTGAATGAAAGGAGCTGGCATCTCACTCTCTTTGAATCTTCTTTATCATGCTAAGAGGAGCAGGAAAAATCAAAAAATTTCAGAATTGCACCTTGCAATGCGGAGAAATTGCTGTTTGTGCATTTACAATATTCATTGATTTTTGCCATTGAAAAACATGTTATTCATATACCAGAAATGTTTGAAGCTACTGACTGAATGAAAGGAGCTGGCACCTCACTCTCTTTCAATCTTCTTTATCATGCTAAGAGGAGCGGGAAAAAGCAAAAAATTTCAGAATTGCACCTTGCAATGCGGAGAAATTACTGTTTGTGCATTTACAATATTCATTGATTTTTGCCATTGAAAAACGTCCAGAAATGATTGAAGGTACTGACTAAATGAAAGGAGCTGTCATCTCACTCTCTTTGAATCTTCTTTATCATGCTAAGAGGAGCAGGAAAAAGCAAAAAATTTCAGAATTGCACCTTGCAATGCGGAGAAATTACTGTTTGTGCATTTACAATATTCATTGATTTTTGCCATTGAAAAACGTCCAGAAATGATTGAAGCTACTGACTGAATGAAAGGAGCTGGCATCTCACTCTCTTTGAATCTTCTTTATCATGCTAAGAGGAGCAGGAAAAAGCAAAAAATTTCAGAATTGCACCTTGCAATACGGAGAAATTACAGTTTGTGCATTTACAATATTCATTGATTTTTGCCATTGAAAAACATCCAGAAATGATTGAAGCTACTGACTGAATGAAAGGAGCTGGCATCTCACTCTCTTTGAATCTTCTTTATCATGCTAAGAGGAGCAGGAAAAAGCAAAAAATTTCAGACTTGCACCTTGCAATGCGGAGAAATTACTGTTTGTGCATTTACAATATTCATTGATTTTTGCCATTGAAAAACATCATGTTATTCATATACCAGAAATGTTTGAAGCTACTGACTGAATGAAAGGAGCTGGCATCTCACTCTCTTTGAATCTTCTTTATCATGCTAAGAGGAGCAGGAAAAAGCACAAAATTTCAGAATTGCACCTTGCAATGCGGAGAAATTACTGTTTGTGCATTTACAATATTCATTGATTTTTGCCATTGAAAAACGTCCAGAAATGATTGAAGCTACTGACTGAATGAAAGGAGCTGGCATCTCACTCTCTTTGAATCTTCTTTATCATGCTAAGAGGAGCAGGAAAAAGCAAAAAATTTCAGAATTGCACCTTGCAATGCGGAGAAATTACTGTTTGTGCATTTACAATATTCATTGATTTTTGCCATTGAAAAACATCATGTTATTCATATACCAGAAATGTTTGAAGCTACTGACTGAATGAAAGGAGCTGACATCTCACTCTCTTTGAATCTTCTTTATCATGCTAAGAGGAGCAGGAAAAAGCAAAAAATTTCAGAATTGCACCTTGCAATGCGGAGAAATTACTGTTTGTGCATTTACAATATTCATTGATTTTTGCCATTGAAAAACGTCCAGAAATGATTGAAGCTACTGACTGAATGAAAGGAGCTGGCATCTCACTCTCTTTGAATCTTCTTTATCATGCTAAGAGGAGCAGGAAAAAGCAAAAAATTTCAGAATTGCACCTTGCAATGCGGAGAAATTACTGTTTGTGCATTTACAATATTCATTGATTTTTGCCATTGAAAAACATCATGTTATTCATATACCAGAAATGTTTGAAGCTACTGACTGAATGAAAGGAGCTGGCATCTCACTCTCTTTGAATCTTCTTTATCATGCTAAGAGGAGCAGGAAAAAGCAAAAAATTTCAGAATTGCACCTTGCAATGCGGAGAAATTACTGTTTGTGCATTTACAATATTCATTGATTTTTGCCATTGAAAAACATCATGTTATTCATATACCAGAAATGTTTGAAGCTACTGACTGAATGAAAGGAGCTGGCATCTCACTCTCTTTGAATCTTCTTTATCATGCTAAGAGGAGCAGGAAAAAGCAAAAAATTTCAGAATTGCACCTTGCAATGCGGAGAAATTACTGTTTGTGCATTTACAATATTCATTGATTTTTGCCATTGAAAAACGTCCAGAAATGATTGAAGCTACTGACTGAATGAAAGGAGCTGGCATCTCACTCTCTTTGAATCTTCTTTATCATGCTAAGAGGAGCAGGAAAAATCAAAAAATTTCAGAATTGCACCTTGCAATGCGGAGAAATTGCTGTTTGTGCATTTACAATATTCATTGATTTTTGCCATTGAAAAACATGTTATTCATATACCAGAAATGTTTGAAGCTACTGACTGAATGAAAGGAGCTGGCACCTCACTCTCTTTCAATCTTCTTTATCATGCTAAGAGGAGCGGGAAAAAGCAAAAAATTTCAGAATTGCACCTTGCAATGCGGAGAAATTACTGTTTGTGCATTTACAATATTCATTGATTTTTGCCATTGAAAAACGTCCAGAAATGATTGAAGGTACTGACTAAATGAAAGGAGCTGTCATCTCACTCTCTTTGAATCTTCTTTATCATGCTAAGAGGAGCAGGAAAAAGCAAAAAATTTCAGAATTGCACCTTGCAATGCGGAGAAATTACTGTTTGTGCATTTACAATATTCATTGATTTTTGCCATTGAAAAACGTCCAGAAATGATTGAAGCTACTGACTGAATGAAAGGAGCTGGCATCTCACTCTCTTTGAATCTTCTTTATCATGCTAAGAGGAGCAGGAAAAAGCAAAAAATTTCAGAATTGCACCTTGCAATACGGAGAAATTACAGTTTGTGCATTTACAATATTCATTGATTTTTGCCATTGAAAAACATCCAGAAATGATTGAAGCTACTGACTGAATGAAAGGAGCTGGCATCTCACTCTCTTTGAATCTTCTTTATCATGCTAAGAGGAGCAGGAAAAAGCAAAAAATTTCAGACTTGCACCTTGCAATGCGGAGAAATTACTGTTTGTGCATTTACAATATTCATTGATTTTTGCCATTGAAAAACATCATGTTATTCATATACCAGAAATGTTTGAAGCTACTGACTGAATGAAAGGAGCTGGCATCTCACTCTCTTTGAATCTTCTTTATCATGCTAAGAGGAGCAGGAAAAAGCAAAAAATTTCAGAATTGCACCTTGCAATGCGGAGAAATTACTGTTTGTGCATTTACAATATTCATTGATTTTTGCCATTGAAAAACGTCCAGAAATGATTGAAGCTACTGACTGAATGAAAGGAGCTGGCATCTCACTCTCTTTGAATCTTCTTTATCATGCTAAGAGGAGCAGGAAAAAGCAAAAAATTTCAGAATTGCACCTTGCAATGCGGAGAAATTACTGTTTGTGCATTTACAATATTCATTGATTTTTGCCATTGAAAAACATCATGTTATTCATATACCAGAAATGTTTGAAGCTACTGACTGAATGAAAGGAGCTGACATCTCACTCTCTTTGAATCTTCTTTATCATGCTAAGAGGAGCAGGAAAAAGCAAAAAATTTCAGAATTGCACCTTGCAATGCGGAGAAATTACTGTTTGTGCATTTACAATATTCATTGATTTTTGCCATTGAAAAACGTCCAGAAATGATTGAAGCTACTGACTGAATGAAAGGAGCTGGCATCTCACTCTCTTTGAATCTTCTTTATCATGCTAAGAGGAGCAGGAAAAAGCAAAAAATTTCAGAATTGCACCTTGCAATGCGGAGAAATTACTGTTTGTGCATTTACAATATTCATTGATTTTTGCCATTGAAAAACATCATGTTATTCATATACCAGAAATGTTTGAAGCTACTGACTGAATGAAAGGAGCTGGCATCTCACTCTCTTTGAATCTTCTTTATCATGCTAAGAGGAGCAGGAAAAAGCAAAAAATTTCAGAATTGCACCTTGCAATGTGGAGAAATTACTGTTTGTGCATTTACAATATTCATTGATTTTTGCCATTGAAAAACATCATGTTATTCATATACCAGAAATGTTTGAAGCTACTGACTGAATGAAAGGAGCTGGCATCTCACTCTCTTTGAATCTTCTTTATCATGCTAAGAGGAGCAGGAAAAAGCAAAAAATTTCAGAATTGCACCTTGCAATGTGGAGAAATTACTGTTTGTGCATTTACAATATTCATTGATTTTTACCATTGAAAAACGTCCAGAAATGATTGAAGCTACTGACTGAATGAAAGTAGCTGGCATCTCACTCTCTTTGAATCTTCTTTATCATGCTAAGAGGAGCAGGAAAAAGCAAAAAATTTCAGACTTGCACCTTGCAATGCGGAGAAATTACTGTTTGTGCATTTACAATATTCATTGATTTTTGCCATTGAAAAACATCATGTTATTCATATACCAGAAATGTTTGAAGCTACTGACTGAATGAAAGGAGCTGGCATCTCACTCTCTTTGAATCTTCTTTATCATGCTAAGAGGAGCAGGAAAAAGCAAAAAATTTCAGAATTGCACCTTGCAATGTGGAGAAATTACTGTTTGTGCATTTACAATATTCATTGATTTTTACCATTGAAAAACGTCCAGAAATGATTGAAGCTACTGACTGAATGAAAGTAGCTGGCATCTCACTCTCTTTGAATCTTCTTTATCATGCTAAGAGGAGCAGGAAAAAGCAAAAAATTTCAGACTTGCACCTTGCAATGCGGAGAAATTACTGTTTGTGCATTTACAATATTCATTGATTTTTGCCATTGAAAAACATCATGTTATTCATATACCAGAAATGTTTGAAGATACTGACTGAATCAAAGGAGCTGGCATCTCACTCTCTTTGAATCTTCTTTATCATGCTAAGAGGAGCAGGAAAAAGCAAAAAATTTCAGAATTGCACCTTGCAATGCGGAGAAATTACTGTTTGTGCATTTACAATATTCATTGATTTTTGCCATTGAAAAACGTCCAGAAATGATTGAAGCTACTGACTGAATGAAAGGATCTGGCATCTCACTCTCTTTGAATCTTCTTTATCATGCTAAGAGGAGCAGGAAAAAGCAAAAAATTTCAGAATTGCACCTTGCAATGCGGAGAAATTACTGTTTGTGCATTTACAATATTCATTGATTTTTGCCATTGAAAAACGTCCAGAAATGATTGAAGCTACTGATTGAATGAAAGGAGCTGGCATCTCACTCTCTTTGAATCTTCTTTATCATGCTAAGAGGAGCAGGAAAAAGCAAAAAATTTCAGAATTGCACCTTGCAATGCGGAGAAATTACTGTTTGTGCATTTACAATATTCATTGATTTTTGCCATTGAAAAACATCATGTTATTCATATACCAGAAATGTTTGAAGCTACTGACTGAATGAAAGGAGTTGGCATCTCACTCTCTTTGAATCTTCTTTATCATGCTAAGAGGAGCAGGAAAAAGCAAAAAATTTCAGAATTGCACCTTGCAATGCGGAGAAATTACTGTTTGTGCATTTACAATATTCATTGATTTTTGCCATTGAAAAACATCATGTTATTCATATACCAGAAATGTTTGAAGCTACTGACTGAATGGAAGGAGCTGGCATCTCACTCTCTTTGAATCTTCTTTATCATGCTAAGAGGAGCAGGAAAAAGCAAAAAATTTTAGAATTGCACATTGCAATGTGGAGAAATTACTGTTTGTGCATTTACAATATTCATTGATTTTTACCATTGAAAAACGTCCAGAAATGATTGAAGCTACTGACTGAATGAAAGTAGCTGGCATCTCACTCTCTTTGAATCTTCTTTATCATGCTAAGAGGAGCAGGAAAAAGCAAAAAATTTCAGACTTGCACCTTGCAATGCGGAGAAATTACTGTTTGTGCATTTACAATATTCATTGATTTTTGCCATTGAAAAACATCATGTTATTCATATTCCAGAAATGTTTGAAGCTACTGACTGAATGAAAGGAGCTGGCATCTCACTCTCTTTGAATCTTCTTTATCATGCTAAGAGGAGCAGGAAAAAGCAAAAAATTTCAGAATTGCACCTTGCAATGCGGAGAAATTACTGTTTGTGCATTTACAATATTCATTGATTTTTGCCATTGAAAAACGTCCAGAAATGATTGAAGCTACTGACTGAATGAAAGGAGCTGGCATCTCACTCTCTTTGAATCTTCTTTATCATGCTAAGAGGAGCAGGAAAAAGCAAAAAATTTCAGAATTGCACCTTGCAATGCGGAGATATTACTGTTTGTGCATTTACAATATTCATTGATTTTTGCCATTGAAAAACATCATGTTATTCATATACCAGAAATGTTTGAAGCTACTGACTGAATGAAAGGAGCTGACATCTCACTCTCTTTGAATCTTCTTTATCATGCTAAGAGGAGCAGGAAAAAGCAAAAAATTTCAGAATTGCACCTTGCAATGCGGAGAAATTACTGTTTGTGCATTTACAATATTCATTGATTTTTGCCATTGAAAAACGTCCAGAAATGATTGAAGCTACTGACTGAATGAAAGGAGCTGGCATCTCACTCTCTTTGAATCTTCTTTATCATGCTAAGAGGAGCAGGAAAAAGCAAAAAATTTCAGAATTGCACCTTGCAATGCGGAGAAATTACTGTTTGTGCATTTACAATATTCATTGATTTTTGCCATTGAAAAACATCATGTTATTCATATACCAGAAATGTTTGAAGCTACTGACTGAATGAAAGGAGCTGGCATCTCACTCTCTTTGAATCTTCTTTATCATGCTAAGAGGAGCAGGAAAAAGCAAAAAATTTCAGAATTGCACCTTGCAATGTGGAGAAATTACTGTTTGTGCATTTACAATATTCATTGATTTTTGCCATTGAAAAACATCATGTTATTCATATACCAGAAATGTTTGAAGCTACTGACTGAATGAAAGGAGCTGGCATCTCACTCTCTTTGAATCTTCTTTATCATGCTAAGAGGAGCAGGAAAAAGCAAAAAATTTCAGAATTGCACGTTGCAATGTGGAGAAATTACTGTTTGTGCATTTACAATATTCATTGATTTTTACCATTGAAAAACATCCAGAAATGATTGAAGCTACTGACTGAATGAAAGTAGCTGGCATCTCACTCTCTTTGAATCTTCTTTATCATGCTAAGAGGAGCAGGAAAAAGCAAAAAAATTTCAGACTTGCACCTTGCAATGCGGAGAAATTACTGTTTGTGCATTTACAATATTCATTGATTTTTGCCATTGAAAAACATCATGTTATTCATATACCAGAAATGTTTGAAGCTACTGACTGAATGAAAGGAGCTGGCATCTCACTCTCTTTTAATCTTCTTTATCATGCTAAGAGGAGCAGGAAAAAGCAAAAAATTTCAGAATTGCACCTTGCAATGCGGAGAAATTACTGTTTGTGCATTTACAATATTCATTGATTTTTGCCATTGAAAAACATCCAGAAATGATTGAAGCTACTGACTGAATGAAAGGAGCTGGCATCTCACTCTCTTTGAATCTTCTTTATCATGCTAAGAGGAGCAGGAAAAAGCAAAAAATTTCAGAATTGCACCTTGCAATGCGGAGAAATTACTGTTTGTGCATTTACAATATTCATTGATTTTTGCCATTGAAAAACATCCAGAAATGATTGAAGCTACTGACTGAATGAAAGCTGGCATCTCACTCTTTTTGAATCTTCTTTATCATGCTAAGAGGAGCAGGAAAAAGCAAAAAATTTCAGAATTGCACCTTGCAATGCGGAGAAATTACTGTTTGTGCATTTACAATATTCATTGATTTTTGCCATTGAAAAACATCATGTTATTCATATACCAGAAATGTTTGAAGCTACTGACTGAATGAAAGGAGCTGGCATCTCACTCTCTTTGAATCTTCTTTATCATGCTAAGAGGAGCAGGAAAAAGCAAAAAATTTCAGAATTGCACCTTGCAATGCGGAGAAATTACTGTTTGTGCATTTACAATATTCATTGATTTTTGCCATTGAAAAACATCATGTTATTCATATACCAGAAATGTTTGAAGCTACTGACTGAATGAAAGGAGCTGGCATCTCACTCTCTTTGAATCTTCTTTATCATGCTAAGAGGAGCAGGAAAAAGCAAAAAATTTCAGAATTGCACCTTGCAATGTGGAGAAATTACTGTTTGTGCATTTACAATATTCATTGATTTTTACCATTGAAAAACGTCCAGAAATGATTGAAGCTACTGACGGCATGAAAGTAACTGGCATCTCACTCTCTTTGAATCTTCTTTATCATGCTAAGAGGAGCAGGAAAAAGCAAAAAATTTCAGACTTGCACCTTGCAATGCGGAGAAATTACTGTTTGTGCATTTACAATATTCATTGATTTTTGCCATTGAAAAACATCATGTTATTCATATACCAGAAATGTTTGAAGCTACTGACTGAATGAAAGGAGCTGGCATCTCACTCTCTTTGAATCTTCTTTATCATGCTAAGAGGAGCAGGAAAAAGCAAAAAATTTCAGAATTGCACCTTGCAATGCGGAGAAATTACTGTTTGTGCATTTACAATATTCATTGATTTTTGCCATTGAAAAACGTCCAGAAATGATTGAAGCTACTGACTGAATGAAAGGAGCTGGCATCTCACTCTCTTTGAATCTTCTTTATCATGCTAAGAGGAGCAGGAAAAAGCAAAAAATTTCAGACTTGCACCTTGCAATGCGGAGAAATTACTGTTTGTGCATTTACAATATTCATTGATTTTTGCCATTGAAAAACATGTTTTTCATATACCAGAAATGTTTGAAGCTACTGACTGAATGAAAGGAGCTGGCATCTCACTCTCTTTGAATCTTCTTTATCATGCTAGGATTAACAGGAAAAAGCAAAAAATTTCAGAATTGCACCTTGCAATGTGGAGATATTACTGTTTGTGCATTTACAATATTCATTGATTTTTGCCATTGAAAAACATGTTTTTCATATACCAGAAATGTTTGAAGCTACTGACTGAATGAAAGGAGCTGGCATCTCACTCTCTTTGAATCTTCTTTATCATGCTAGGATTAACAGGAAAAAGCTAAAAATTTCAGAATTGCACCGTGCAATGTGGAGATATTACTGTTTGTGCATTTACAATATTCATTGATTTTTGCCATTGAAAAACATGTTTTTCATATACCAGAAATGTTTGAAGCTACTGACTGAATGAAAGGAGCTGGCATCTCACTCTCTTTGAATCTTCTTTATCATGCTAGGATTAGCAGGAAAAAGCAAAAAATTTCAGAATTGCACCTTGCAATGTGGAGATATTACTGTTTGTGCATTTACAATATTCATTGATTTTTGCCATTGAAAAACATGTTTTTCATATACCAGAAATGTTTGAAGCTACTGACTGAATGAAAGGAGCTGGCATCTCACTCTCTTTGAATCTTCTTTATCATGCTAGGATTAACAGGAAAAAGCAAAAAATTTCAGAATTGCACCTTGCAATGTGGAGATATTACTGTTTGTGCATTTACAATATTCATTGATTTTTGCCATTGAAAAACATGTTTTTCATATACCAGAAATGTTTGAAGCTACTGACTGAATGAAAGGAGCTGGCATCTCACTCTCTTTGAATCTTCTTTATCATGCTAGGATTAACAGGAAAAAGCTAAAAATTTCAGAATTGCACCGTGCAATGTGGAGATATTACTGTTTGTGCATTTACAATATTCATTGATTTTTGCCATTGAAAAACATGTTTTTCATATACCAGAAATGTTTGAAGCTACTGACTGAATGAAAGGAGCTGGCATCTCACTCTCTTTGAATCTTCTTTATCATGCTAGGATTAGCAGGAAAAAGCAAAAAATTTCAGAATTGCACCTTGCAATGTGGAGATATTACTGTTTGTGCATTTACAATATTCATTGATTTTTGCCATTGAAAAACATGTTTTTCATATACCAGAAATGTTTGAAGCTACTGACTGAATGAAAGGAGCTGGCATCTCACTCTCTTTGAATCTTCTTTATCATGCTAGGATTAACAGGAAAAAGCTAAAAATTTCAGAATTGCACCGTGCAATGTGGAGATATTACTGTTTGTGCATTTACAATATTCATTGATTTTTGCCATTGAAAAACGTTTTTCATATACCAGAAATGTTTGAAGCTACTGACTGAATGAAAGGAGCTGGCATCTCACTCTCTTTGAATCTTCTTTATCATGCTAGGATTAGCAGGAAAAAGCAAAAAATTTCAGAATTGCACCTTGCAATGTGGAGATATTACTGTTTGTGCATTTACAATATTCATTGATTTTTGCCATTGAAAAACATGTTTTTTATATACCAGAAATGTTTGAAGCTACTGACTGAATGAAAGGAGCTGGCATCTCACTCTCTTTGAATCTTCTTTATCATGCTAGGATTAACAGGAAAAAGCAAAAAATTTCAGAATTGCACCTTGCAATGTGGAGATATTACTGTTTGTGCATTTACAATATTCATTGATTTTTGCCATTGAAAAACATGTTTTTCATATACCAGAAATGTTTGAAGCTACTGACTGAATGAAAGGAGCTGGCATCTCACTCTCTTTGAATCTTCTTTATCATGCTAGGATTAGCAGGAAAAAGCAAAAAAATTCAGAATTGCACCTTGCAATGTGGAGATATTACTGTTTGTGCATTTACAATATTCATTGATTTTTGCCATTGAAAAACATGTTTTTCATATACCAGAAATGTTTGAAGCTACTGACTGAATGAAAGGAGCTGGCATCTCACTCTCTTTGAATCTTCTTTATCATGCTAGGATTAACAGGAAAAAGCTAAAAATTTCAGAATTGCACCGTGCAATGTGGAGATATTACTGTTTGTGCATTTACAATATTCATTGATTTTTGCCATTGAAAAACATGTTTTTCATATACCAGAAATGTTTGAAGCTACTGACTGAATGAAAGGAGCTGGCATCTCACTCTCTTTGAATCTTCTTTATCATGCTAGGATTAGCAGGAAAAAGCAAAAAATTTCAGAATTGCACCTTGCAATGTGGAGATATTACTGTTTGTGCATTTACAATATTCATTGATTTTTGCCATTGAAAAACATGTTTTTCATATACCAGAAATGTTTGAAGCTACTGACTGAATGAAAGGAGCTGGCATCTCACTCTCTTTGAATCTTCTTTATCATGCTAGGATTAACAGGAAAAAGCAAAAAATTTCAGAATTGCACCTTGCAATGTGGAGATATTACTGTTTGTGCATTTACAATATTCATTGATTTTTGCCATTGAAAAACATGTTTTTCATATACCAGAAATGTTTGAAGCTACTGACTGAATGAAAGGAGCTGGCATCTCACTCTCTTTGAATCTTCTTTATCATGCTAGGATTAACAGGAAAAAGCTAAAAATTTCAGAATTGCACCGTGCAATGTGGAGATATTACTGTTTGTGCATTTACAATATTCATTGATTTTTGCCATTGAAAAACGTTTTTCATATACCAGAAATGTTTGAAGCTACTGACTGAATGAAAGGAGCTGGCATCTCACTCTCTTTGAATCTTCTTTATCATGCTAGGATTAGCAGGAAAAAGCAAAAAATTTCAGAATTGCACCTTGCAATGTGGAGATATTACTGTTTGTGCATTTACAATATTCATTGATTTTTGCCATTGAAAAACATGTTTTTCATATACCAGAAATGTTTGAAGCTACTGACTGAATGAAAGGAGCTGGCATCTCACTCTCTTTGAATCTTCTTTATCATGCTAGGATTAACAGGAAAAAGCTAAAAATTTCAGAATTGCACCTTGCAATGTGGAGATATTACTGTTTGTGCATTTACAATATTCATTGATTTTTGCCATTGAAAAACATGTTTTTCATATACCAGAAATGTTTGAAGCTACTGACTGAATGAAAGGAGCTGGCATCTCACTCTCTTTGAATCTTCTTTATCATGCTAGGATTAGCAGGAAAAAGCAAAAAATTTCAGAATTGCACCTTGCAATGTGGAGATATTACTGTTTGTGCATTTACAATATTCATTGATTTTTGCCATTGAAAAACATGTTTTTCATATACCAGAAATGTTTGAAGCTACTGACTGAATGAAAGGAGCTGGCATCTCACTCTCTTTGAATCTTCTTTATCATGCTAGGATTAACAGGAAAAAGCAAAGAATTTCAGAATTGCACCTTGCAATGTGGAGATATTACTGTTTGTGCATTTACAATATTCATTGATTTTTGCCATTGAAAAACATGTTTTTCATATACCAGAAATGTTTGAAGCTACTGACTGAATGAAAGGAGCTGGCATCTCACTCTCTTTGAATCTTCTTTATCATGCTAGGATTAACAGGAAAAAGCTAAAAATTTCAGAATTGCACCGTGCAATGTGGAGATATTACTGTTTGTGCATTTACAATATTCATTGATTTTTGCCATTGAAAAACATGTTTTTCATATACCAGAAATGTTTGAAGCTACTGACTGAATGAAAGGAGCTGGCATCTCACTCTCTTTGAATCTTCTTTATCATGCTAGGATTAGCAGGAAAAAGCAAAAAATTTCAGAATTGCACCTTGCAATGTGGAGATATTACTGTTTGTGCATTTACAATATTCATTGATTTTTGCCATTGAAAAACATGTTTTTCATATACCAGAAATGTTTGAAGCTACTGACTGAATGAAAGGAGCTGGCATCTCACTCTCTTTGAATCTTCTTTATCATGCTAGGATTAACAGGAAAAAGCTAAAAATTTCAGAATTGCACCGTGCAATGTGGAGATATTACTGTTTGTGCATTTACAATATTCATTGATTTTTGCCATTGAAAAACATGTTTTTCATATACCAGAAATGTTTGAATCTACTGACTGAATGAAAGGAGCTGGCATCTCACTCTCTTTGAATCTTCTTTATCATGCTAGGATTAGCAGGAAAAAGCAAAAAATTTCAGAATTGCACCTTGCAATGTGGAGATATTACTGTTTGTGCATTTACAATATTCATTGATTTTTGCCATTGAAAAACATGTTTTTCATATACCAGAAATGTTTGAAGCTACTGACTGAATGAAAGGAGCTGGCATCTCACTCTCTTTGAATCTTCTTTATCATGCTAGGATTAACAGGAAAAAGCAAAAAATTTCAGAATTGCACCTTGTAATGTGGAGATATTACTGTTTGTGCATTTACAATATTCATTGATTTTTGCCATTGAAAAACATGTTTTTCATATACCAGAAATGTTTGAAGCTACTGACTGAATGAAAGGAGCTGGCATCTCACTCTCTTTGAATCTTCTTTATCATGCTAGGATTAACAGGAAAAAGCTAAAAATTTCAGAATTGCACCGTGCAATGTTGAGATATTACTGTTTGTGCATTTACAATATTCATTGATTTTTGCCATTGAAAAACATGTTTTTCATATACCAGAAATGTTTGAAGCTACTGACTGAATGAAAGGAGCTGGCATCTCACTCTCTTTGAATCTTCTTTATCATGCTAGGATTAGCAGGAAAAAGCAAAAAATTTCAGAATTGCACCTTGCAATGTGGAGATATTACTGTTTGTGCATTTACAATATTCATTGATTTTTGCCATTGAAAAACATGTTTTTCATATACCAGAAATGTTTGAAGCTACTGACTGAATGAAAGGAGCTGGCATCTCACTCTCTTTGAATCTTCTTTATCATGCTAGGATTAACAGGAAAAAGCTAAAAATTTCAGAATTGCACCGTGCAATGTGGAGATATTACTGTTTGTGCATTTACAATATTCATTGATTTTTGCCATTGAAAAACATGTTTTTCATATACCAGAAATGTTTGAAGCTACTGACTGAATGAAAGGAGCTGGCATCTCACTCTCTTTGAATCTTCTTTATCATGCTAGGATTAGCAGGAAAAAGCAAAACATTTCAGAATTGCACCTTGCAATGTGGAGATATTACTGTTTGTGCATTTACAATATTCATTGATTTTTGCCATTGAAAAACATGTTTTTCATATACCAGAAATGTTTGAAGCTACTGACTGAATGAAAGGAGCTGGCATCTCACTCTCTTTGAATCTTCTTTATCATGCTAGGATTAACAGGAAAAAGCAAAAAATTTCAGAATTGCACCTTGCAATGTGGAGATATTACTGTTTGTGCATTTACAATATTCATTGATTTTTGCCATTGAAAAACATGTTTTTCATATACCAGAAATGTTTGAAGCTACTGACTGAATGAAAGGAGCTGGCATCTCACTCTCTTTGAATCTTCTTTATCATGCTAGGATTAGCAGGAAAAAGCAAAAAATTTCAGAATTGCACCTTGCAATGTGGAGATATTACTGTTTGTGCATTTACAATATTCATTGATTTTTGCCATTGAAAAACATGTTTTTCATATACCAGAAATGTTTGAAGCTACTGACTGAATGAAAGGAGCTGGCATCTCACTCTCTTTGAATCTTCTTTATCATGCTAGGATTAACAGGAAAAAGCTAAAAATTTCAGAATTGCACCGTGCAATGTGGAGATATTACTGTTTGTGCATTTACAATATTCATTGATTTTTGCCATTGAAAAACATGTTTTTCATATACCAGAAATGTTTGAAGCTACTGACTGAATGAAAGGAGCTGGCATCTCACTCTCTTTGAATCTTCTTTATCATGCTAGGATTAGCAGGAAAAAGCAAAAAATTTCAGAATTGCACCTTGCAATGTGGAGATATTACTGTTTGTGCATTTACAATATTCATTGATTTTTGCCATTGAAAAACATGTTTTTCATATACCAGAAATGTTTGAAGCTACTGACTGAATGAAAGGAGCTGGCATCTCACTCTCTTTGAATCTTCTTTATCATGCTAGGATTAGCAGGAAAAAGCAAAAAATTTCAGAATTGCACCTTGCAATGTGGAGATATTACTGTTTGTGCATTTACAATATTCATTGATTTTTGCCATTGAAAAACATGTTTTTCATATACCAGAAATGTTTGAAGCTACTGACTGAATGAAAGGAGCTGGCATCTCACTCTCTTTGAATCTTCTTTATCATGCTAGGATTAACAGGAAAAAGCTAAAAATTTCAGAATTGCACCTTGCAATGTGGAGATATTACTGTTTGTGCATTTACAATATTCATTGATTTTTGCCATTGAAAAACATGTTTTTCATATACCAGAAATGTTTGAAGCTACTGACTGAATGAAAGGAGCTGGCATCTCACTCTCTTTGAATCTTCTTTATCATGCTAGGATTAGCAGGAAAAAGCAAAAAATTTCAGAATTGCACCTTGCAATGTGGAGATATTACTGTTTGTGCATTTACAATATTCATTGATTTTTGCCATTGAAAAACATGTTTTTCATATACCAGAAATGTTTGAAGCTACTGACTGAATGAAAGGAGCTGGCATCTCACTCTCTTTGAATCTTCTTTATCATGCTAGGATTAACAGGAAAAAGCAAAGAATTTCAAAATTGCACCTTGCAATGTGGAGATATTACTGTTTGTGCATTTACAATATTCATTGATTTTTGCCATTGAAAAACATGTTTTTCATATACCAGAAATGTTTGAAGCTACTGACTGAATGAAAGGAGCTGGCATCTCACTCTCTTTGAATCTTCTTTATCATGCTAGGATTAACAGGAAAAAGCTAAAAATTTCAGAATTGCACCGTGCAATGTGGAGATATTACTGTTTGTGCATTTACAATATTCATTGATTTTTGCCATTGAAAAACATGTTTTTCATATACCAGAAATGTTTGAAGCTACTGACTGAATGAAAGGAGCTGGCATCTCACTCTCTTTGAATCTTCTTTATCATGCTAGGATTAGCAGGAAAAAGCAAAAAATTTCAGAATTGCACCTTGCAATGTGGAGATATTACTGTTTGTGCATTTACAATATTCATTGATTTTTGCCATTGAAAAACATGTTTTTCATATACCAGAAATGTTTGAAGCTACTGACTGAATGAAAGGAGCTGGCATCTCACTCTCTTTGAATCTTCTTTATCATGCTAGGATTAACAGGAAAAAGCTAAAAATTTCAGAATTGCACCGTGCAATGTGGAGATATTACTGTTTGTGCATTTACAATATTCATTGATTTTTGCCATTGAAAACATGTTTTTCATATACCAGAAATGTTTGAAGCTACTGACTGAATGAAAGGAGCTGGCATCTCACTCTCTTTGAATCTTCTTTATCATGCTAGGATTAGCAGGAAAAAGCAAAACATTTCAGAATTGCACCTTGCAATGTGGAGATATTACTGTTTGTGCATTTACAATATTCATTGATTTTTGCCATTGAAAAACATGTTTTTCATATACCAGAAATGTTTGAAGCTACTGACTGAATGAAAGGAGCTGGCATCTCACTCTCTTTGAATCTTCTTTATCATGCTAGGATTAACAGGAAAAAGCAAAAAATTTCAGAATTGCACCTTGCAATGTGGAGATATTACTGTTTGTGCATTTACAATATTCATTGATTTTTGCCATTGAAAAACATGTTTTTCATATACCAGAAATGTTTGAAGCTACTGACTGAATGAAAGGAGCTGGCATCTCACTCTCTTTGAATCTTCTTTATCATGCTAGGATTAACAGGAAAAAGCTAAAAATTTCAGAATTGCACCGTGCAATGTTGAGATATTACTGTTTGTGCATTTACAATATTCATTGATTTTTGCCATTGAAAAACATGTTTTTCATATACCAGAAATGTTTGAAGCTACTGACTGAATGAAAGGAGCTGGCATCTCACTCTCTTTGAATCTTCTTTATCATGCTAGGATTAGCAGGAAAAAGCAAAAAATTTCAGAATTGCACCTTGCAATGTGGAGATATTACTGTTTGTGCATTTACAATATTCATTGATTTTTGCCATTGAAAAACATGTTTTTCATATACCAGAAATGTTTGAAGCTACTGACTGAATGAAAGAGCTGGCATCTCACTCTCTTTGAATCTTCTTTATCATGCTAGGATTAACAGGAAAAAGCAAAAAATTTCAGAATTGCACCGTGCAATGTGGAGATATTACTGTTTGTGCATTTACAATATTCATTGATTTTTGCCATTGAAAAACATGTTTTTCATATACCAGAAATGTTTGAAGCTACTGACTGAATGAAAGGAGCTGGCATCTCACTCTCTTTGAATCTTCTTTATCATGCTAGGATTAGCAGGAAAAAGCAAAAAATTTCAGAATTGCACCTTGCAATGTGGAGATATTACTGTTTGTGCATTTACAATATTCATTGATTTTTGCCATTGAAAAACATGTTTTTCATATACCAGAAATGTTTGAAGCTACTGACTGAATGAAAGGAGCTGGCATCTCACTCTCTTTGAATCTTCTTTATCATGCTAGGATTAACAGGAAAAAGCAAAAAATTTCAGAATTGCACCTTGCAATGTGGAGATATTACTGTTTGTGCATTTACAATATTCATTGATTTTTGCCATTGAAAAACATGTTTTTCATATACCAGAAATGTTTGAAGCTACTGACTGAATGAAAGGAGCTGGCATCTCACTCTCTTTGAATCTTCTTTATCATGCTAGGATTAGCAGGAAAAGCAAAAAATTTCAGAATTGCACCTTGCAATGTGGAGATATTACTGTTTGTGCATTTACAATATTCATTGATTTTTGCCATTGAAAAACATGTTTTTCATATACCAGAAATGTTTGAAGCTACTGACTGAATGAAAGGAGCTGGCATCTCACTCTCTTTGAATCTTCTTTATCATGCTAGGATTAACAGGAAAAAGCTAAAAATTTCAGAATTGCACCGTGCAATGTGGAGATATTACTGTTTGTGCATTTACAATATTCATTGATTTTTGCCATTGAAAAACATGTTTTTCATATACCAGAAATGTTTGAAGCTACTGACTGAATGAAAGGAGCTGGCATCTCACTCTCTTTGAATCTTCTTTATCATGCTAGGATTAGCAGGAAAAAGCAAAAAATTTCAGAATTGCCACCCTTGCAATGTGGAGATATTACTCGATTGTGCATTTACAAATATTCATTGATTTTTGCCAT